>NC_135819.1:23012180-23134144 GCF_964213995.1 Mustelus asterias
TGAGTGAGAGTGTGTGAGTGTGAGTGTGTGTGTGTGAGTGTGTGTATGAGAGAGAGTGTTGTGAGTATGTGTGTGAGTGTGTGTGTGTATGAGAGTGTGTATGTGTGAGTGTGTGTGAGTGTGAGTGTGTGAGAGTGTGTCTGTGTGTGTGTGAGTGCGTGAGGGTGTGAGTGTGTGTGAGTGTGAGGATGTGTGCATGTGAGTGTGTGTGAGTGTGTGTGTGTGTGAGAGAGTGTGTGTGAGTGTGTGTGTGTGTGAGTGTGTGTGTGTGATTGTGTGTGTGTGAGTGTGGGAATGTGAGTGTGTGAGCGTGTGTGTGAGTGTGTGTGAGAGTGAGTGTGTGAATATGTGAGTGTGATTCTGTGAATATGTGTGTGTGTGTGTGTGAGAGTGAGTGTGTGAATATGTGAGTGTGCGTGTGTGTGCGTGTGTGAATATGTGTGTGTGTGTGTGAGAGAGTGTGGGTGAGAGTGAGTGTGTGAATATGTGAGTGTGCGTGTGTGTGTGTCTGTGTGTGTGTGTGTGAGAGTGTGTATGGGTGAGTGTGTCTGTGTGTGTGTGACTGTGTGAATGTGTGTGAGTGTGAGAGAGTGTGTGTGAGTGTGTGAATATGTGAGTGTGTGTGTGAGAGTGAGTGTGTGTGTGATTGTGTGTGTGTGTGTGTATGTCTGTGTGTGTGAGTGTGTGAGAGAGTGTGTGAGTGTGTGAGTGTGAGTGTGTGTGTGAAAGTGTGTGTCTGTGTGTGTGTGTGTCTGAGTGTGTGAGTGAGTGTGTGTGTGTGAGTGTGTGTGAATGTGGGGGTGTGAGTGGTTGTGTGCGTGAGTGTGTGTGTGTGTGAGTGTGTGTGAGTGTTTGTGAGTGTGTGTGTGTGAGTATTGGGGTGTGTGTGTGAGTGTGTGCCTGTGTGTGTGAGAGTGTGTGAGTGTGTGTCTGTGTGTGAGTGTGTGTGTGTGTGTGTCTGTGTGTGTGTCTGTGTGTGTGTGAGTGTGTGTGTGTGTGATTGTGTGTGTGTGTGTGAGTGTGTGTGTGTGAGTGTGTGTCTGTGAGTGTGTATCTGTGTGTGTGAGTGTGTGTGTGAGTGTGTGTCTGTGTATGTGTGTGTGAGTGGGCTTGTGTGTCTGTGTGTGTGTGAATGTGTGTGTGAGTGTGTGAGAGTGTGTGAGTGTGTGTCTGTGTGTGTGTGAGAGTGTGTGTGTGTGAGCGTGTGAGTATGTGTGTGTGTCTGTGTGTGTGTATGTGTGTGTGTGCGCACGTATGTGTGTGAGTGTGTGTGTGTGAGTGTGTCTGTGTGAGAGTGTGTGCATGTGTGAGTGTGTGGCTGTGTGTGTGTGAGAGAGTGTGAGAGTGTGTGAGTGTGTGACTGTGTGTGTGAGTGTGTGTGAGAGAGTGTGAGTGTGTGTGTGAGTGTGTGTCTGTGTGTGTGTGAGTGTGAGTGTGTGTGTGAGAGTGTGTGTGAGTGTGTGCCTGTGTGTGTGTGAGAGTGTGAGTGTGTGTGTCTGTGTGAGTGTGTGTCCGTGTGTGTGTCTGTGTGTGTGTGTGTGTGTGTCTGTGTGTGTGTGTGTGTGTGTGTGAGTGTGTGTGAGTGTGTGTGTGTGTGAGTGTGTGTTTGAGTGTGTGCATGAGAGTGTGTGAGTGAGAGTGTGGGAGTGTGTGAGTGTGTGTGTGAGTGCGCGTGTGAGGGTTTGTGAGTTTGTGTGTGTGTGAGTGTGCGTGTGAAAGTGTGTGCCTGTGTGAGAGTATGTGTGTGTCTGAGTGTGAGAGTGAGTGTGTGTGTGTGAGTGTGTGTGAGTGTGGGGGTGTGAGTGTGTGTGCATGTGTGTGTGTCTGAGTGTGTGTGTGTGTGAGCGTGTGTGTGTGTGTGTGAGTGTGTGTCTGTGTGCATGCGAGTGTAAGAGTGAGTGTGTGAGTGTGTGAGTGAGAGTGTGTGAGTGTGTGTGTGTGAGAGTGTGTGTGAGAGAGAGTGTGTGAGTATGTGTGTGAGTGTGTGTGTGTATGAGAGTGCGAGGGTGTATGTGTGAGTGTGTGTGAGTGTGAGTGTGTGAGTGTGTGTCTGTGTGTGTGTGAGTGTGTGAGTGCGTGAGGTTGTGAGTGTGTGTGAGTGTGAGGGTGTGTGCGTGTGAGTATGTGTGAGTGTGTGTGTGTGAGAGAGTGTGTGTGAGTGTGTGTGTGTGTGAGTGTGTGTGTGTGTGATTGTGTGTGTGTGAGTGTGTGAATGTGAGTGTGTGAGTGTGTGTGTGTGTGTGTGTGTGTGAGTGTGAGTGTGTCTGTGTGTGAGAGTGAGTGTGTGAATATGTGAGTGTGAGTGTGTGAATATGTGTGTGTGTGTGTGAGAGTGAGTGTGTGAATATGTGAGTGTGCGTGTGTGTGCGTGTGTGAATATGTGTGTGTGTGTGTGAGAGAGTGTGGGTGAGAGTGAGTGTGTGAATATGTGAGTGTGCGTGTGTGTGAGTGTGTCTGTGTGTGTGTGTGAGAGTGTGTATGGGTGAGTGTGTCTGTGTGTGTGTGACTGTGTGAATGTGTGTGAGTTTGTGAGAGAGTGTGTGTGAGTGTGTGAATATGTGAGTGTGTGTGTGAGAGTGTGTGAGTGTGTGTGATTGTGTGTGTGTGAGTGTGTGGGTCTGTGTGTGTGTGTGTGAGAGAGTGTGTGAGTGTGTGAGTGTGAGTGTGTGTGTGAAAGTGTGTGTGTGTGTCTGAGTGTGTGAGTGAGTGTGTGTGTGTGAGTGTGTGTGAATGTGGGGGTGTGAGTGGTTGTGTGCGTGAGTGTGTGTGCGTGAGTGTGTGTGAGTGTTTGTGAGTGTGTGTGTGTGAGTATTGGGGTGTGTGTGTGAGTGTGTGCCTGTGTGTGTGAGAGTGTGTGAGTGTGTGTCTGTGTGTGAGTGTGTGTCTGTGTGTGTGTCTGTGTGTGTGTGAGTGTGTGTGTGTGTGTGATTGTGTGTGTGTGTGAGTGTGTGTGTGTGAGTGTGTGTCTGTGAGTGTGTATCTGTGTGTGTGTGTGAGTGTGTGTCTGTGTGTGTGTGTGTGAGTGGGCTTGTGTGTCTGTGTGTGTGTGAATGTGTGTGTGAGTGTGTGAGAGTGTGTGAGTGTGTGTCTGTGTGTGTGTGAGAGTGTGTGTGTGTGAGAGTGTGTGTGTGTGAGAGTGTGAGTATGTGTGTGTGTCTGTGTGTGTGTATGTGTGTGTGTGCGCACGTGTGTGTGTGTGAGTGTGTCTGTGTGAGAGTGTGTGCATGTGTGAGTGTGTGGCTGTGTGTGTGTGAGAGAGTGTGAGAGTGTGTGAGTGTGTGACTGTGTGTGTGTGTGAGAGAGTGTGTGAGTGTGTGTGTGAGTGTGTGAGTGTGTGTGTCTGTGTGTGTGTGTGTGAGTGTGTGTGTGAGAGTGTGTGTGAGTGTGAGTGTCTGTGTGTGTGTGAATGTGTGTGTGTGTGTGTGTGAGTCTGTGTGTGTGTGAGTGTGTGTTTGAGTGTGTGCATGAGAGTGTGTGAGTGAGAGTGTGGGAGTGTGTGAGTGTGTGTGTGAGTGCGTGTGTGAGGGTTTGTGAGTTTGTGTGTGTGAGTGTGTGTGTGTGTGAAAGTGTGTGTCTGTGTGAGAGTATGTGTGTGTCTGAGTGTGAGAGTGAGTGTGTGTGTGTGAGTGTGTGTGAGTGTGGGGGTGTGAGTGTGTGTGCATGTGTGTGTGTCTGAGTGTGTGTGTGTGTGAGCGTGTGTGTGTGTGTGAGTGTGTGTCTGTGTGCATGCGAGTGTAAGAGTGTGAGTGTGTGAGTGTGTGAGTGAGAGTGTGTGAGTGTGAGTGTGTGTGTGTGAGTGTGTGTGTGAGAGAGAGTGTGTGAGTATGTGTGTGAGTGTGTGTGTGTATGAGAGTGCGAGTGTGTATGTGTGAGTGTGTGTGAGTGTGTGAGTGTGTGTCTGTGTGTGTGTGAGTGTGAGTGCGTGAGGGTGTGAGTGTGTGTGAGTGTGAGGGTGTGTGAGTGTGTGTGAGTGTGTGTGTGTGTGAGAGAGTGTGTGTGAGTGTGTGTGTGTGAGTGTGTGTGTGTGATTGTGTGTGTGTGTGAGTGTGTGAATGTGAGTGTGTGAGCGTGTGTGTGTGAGTGTGTGAGTGTGAGTGTGTCTGTGTGTGAGTGTGTGTGAGAGTGAGTGTGTGAATATGTGAGTGTGAGTGTGTGAATATGTGTGTGTGTGTGTGTGAGAGTGAGTGTGTGAATATGTGAGTGTGCGTGTGTGTGCGTGTGTGAATATGTGTGTGTGTGTGAGAGAGTGTGGGTGAGAGTGAGTGTGTGAATATGTGAGTGTGCGTGTGTGTGAGTGTGTCTGTGTGTGTGTGTGAGAGTGTGTATGGGTGAGTGTGTCTGTGTGTGTGACTGTGTGAATGTGTGTGAGTGTGTGAGAGAGTGTGTGTGTGTGTGTGAATATGTGAGTGTGTGTGTGAGAGTGTGTGAGTGTGTGTGATTGTGTGTGTGTGAGTGTGTGTGTCTGTGTGTGTGAGTGTGTGTGTGCGAGTATGAGTGTGTGCGTGAAAGTGTGTGTTTGTGTGTCTGAGTGTGTGAGTGAGTGTGTGTGTGTGACTGTGTGTGAATGTGGGGGTGTGAATGTGTGTGTGCGTGAGTGTGTGTGTGCATGAGTGTGTGTGAGTGTTTGTGAGTGTGTGTGTGTGAGTATTGGGGTGTGTGTGTGTGTGCCTGTGTGTGTGAGAGTGTGTGTGTGTGTCTGTGTGTGAGTGTGTGTGTGTCTGTGTGTGTGTGAATGTGTGTGTGTGTGAGTGTGTGTGTGTGTGAGTGTGTGTGTGTGAGTGTGTGTGTGTGTGCGTCTGTGAGTGTGTATCTGTGTGTGTGAGTCTGTGTCTGTGTGTGTGTGTGAGTGTGCGTGTGTGTGTGTGTGAATGTGTGTGTGTGCATGTGTGAGAGTGTGTGTGTGTGTCTGTGTGTGTGTGAGAGTGTGTGTGTGTGAGAGTGTGAGTAGGTGTGTGTGCCTGTGTGTGTGTATGTGTGTGTGTGCGCGTGTGTGTGAGTGTGTGTGTGAGTGTGTCTGTGAGTGTGTCTGTGTGAGAGTGTGTGCATGTGTGAGTGTGTGTCTGTGTGTGTGTCTGTGTGTGAGTGTGTGTGTGTCTGTGTGTCTGTGTGTGTGTGAATGTGTGTGTCTGTGCGTGTGAATGTGTGTGAGTCTGTGTGTGTGTGTGAGTGTGTGTTTGAGTGTGTACGTGAGTGTGTGAGAGTGTGGGAGTGTGGGAGTGTGTGTGTGAGTGCGTGTGTGAGGGTGTGTGAGTTTGTGTGAGTGTGTGTGTGTGAAAGTGTGTGTCTGTGTGTGTGTGTGAGAGTATGTATGTGTCTGAGTGTGAGAGTGAGTGTGTGTGTGTGTGTGAGTGTGTGTGTGTGAGTGTGGGGGTGTGAGTGTGTGTGCATGTGTGTGTGTGTCTGAATGTGTGTGTGTGTGAGCATGTGTGTGTGAGTGTGTGTCTGTGTGTATGCGGGTGTAAGTGTGTGTGTGAGTGTGTGAGTGTGTGTGTGAGAGTGTGTGAGTGTGTGTGTGAGAGTGTGTGACTGCGTGCGTGAGCGTGTGTGAGTTTGTGTGCGTGTGAGTGTGTGTGTGTGAAAGTGTGTGTCTGTGTGTGTGCGAGAATGTGTGTGTCTGAGTGTGTGAGTGAGTGTGTGTGTGTGTGAGTGTGTGTGAGTGTGGGGGTGTGAGTGTGTGTGAGTGTGGGGGTGTGAGTGTGAGTGTGTGTGCATGTGTGTGTGAGCGTGTGTGTGTGAGTATGCGAGTGTAAGTGTGTGAGTGTGTGTGTGTGTGTGAGTGCGTGTGTGAACGTGTGTGAGTTTGTGTCTGTGTGAGTGTGTGTGAAAGTGTGTGTGTGTGTGTGAGAGTGTGTGAGTGTGTGTGCGAGTGTGAGTGTGTGTGTGTGTGAAAGTGTGTGTCTGTGTGTGTGTGTGTCTGAGTGTGTGAGGGAGTGTGTGTGTGTGAGTGTGTGTGAATGTGGGGGTGTGAGTGTGTGTGTGCGTGAGTGTGTGTGTGCGTGAGTGTGTGTGAGTGTTTGTGAGTGTGTGTGTGTGAGTATTGGGGTGTGTGTGTGAGTGTGTGTGAGTGTGTGTGTCTGTGTGTGTGTGAATGTGTGTGTGTGTGAGTGTGTGTGAGAGTGTGTCTGTGAGTGGGTATCTGTGTGTGTGAGTGTGTGTGTGTGTGTGTGAGTGTGTGTGTGTGTGTGAGTGTGAGAGTGTGTCTGTGTGTGTGTGAGTGTGTGTGTGTGTGTGTGTGTATGTGTGTGTGAGAGTGTGTCTGTGTGTGAGTGTGTGTGTGTGTGTGTGTGAGGGAATGTGGAGAGCCTCCTGTCACTCTGCTGATGAATGAGAGCTGGAATGAGCTGCTTTGAAGTGAAGGAACCTCATTAGAAAGAGTTTTATTGCTGACTGGTGCGTGCTGGAGTTCAGAATAAAATCACCATTGGCTTCTCTGCCAGTACCTGAGGAGCACGTTCCCCGAGCATTGACTTTGTGTCATTCCATCAGACATCCAAAGATTAAAACTGCAAGAACAACTCCTCCAAAATGGTTCAGGCCAAACCATCCACTAATAGGCAAAACACATGATTGAGTAAGTTCCACTCAGAGCCAGGGATCACAGATCATCAATATTAATCTGTGGCAATTTTCTACTCAGCAGCCAATCAATTGTCCAATAAAACAACACCTCTTACAAGTATCTTCCTTCCCCCTGATCTTAGACTGAGGATTTCCAGTTAAAATATTGACTCTGTAACCCTGCCTGCCCTCACTCCATCCCATTCAGGCTGTTTTTGCCTTGCCTTGATGTAGCTCTTCTCAAGACACCCAGCTGTCTCAAAGCGCTTTATATAGAATCATTCAATCCCTGCAATGTGGAAGGAGACCATTCGGCCCATTCACCCTGTGCTGACAACAGTGCCACCCAGACCCTATCCCGTAACCCCACGTATTTACCTCCCGACGGAGAGGCGATGGCCCAGTGGAATTATCACCAGACTATTCATCCAGAAACCCAGCTAATGTTCTGGGGACCCGGGTTCGAATCCCACCACGGCAGGTGGTGGGATTTGAAGTCAATAAAATATATCTGGATTTAAGAATCTACCAATGACCATGAAAACATTGTCGGCTATCATAAAACCGTGTTCCCTAATGTCCTTTAGGGAAGGAAATATGCCCTCCTTACCTGGTCTGGCCTACATGTGACAGTAAGAAGTCTCACAACACCAGGTTAAAGTCCAACAGGTTTATTTGGTAACACGAACTTTCGGAGACTCGCTCCTCCATCAGGTGAGTGGGAGTTGTGTTCACAAGCAGGGCATATACAGACACAAACTCAATTTACAAGATAATGGTTGGAATGCAATATCCCACGACTTGCCTGGGCTTGCAAAATCTCACTAACTGGCCTGGCTGGAGACAATACACATCTCTTTAACCTGTGCTTGGCCCTCTCTCCACTCACATTGTCTGTACCTTTAAGACTTGATTACCTGTAAAGACTCGCATTCCAACCATTATCTTGTAAATTGAGTTTGTGTCTGTATATGCCCTGTTTGTGAACAGAACTCCCACTCACCTGAAGAAGGAGCAAGACTCCAAAAGCTTGTGCTGCCAAATAAACCTGTTGGACTTTAACCTGGTGTTGTGAGACTACTTACTGGGCCCACCCCAGTCCAATGCCGGCGTCTCCACATCATGGCTACATGTGACTCCAGAGACAGAGCAATGTGGTTGACTCTCAACTGCCCTCCAAAGTCAGCTATGGATGGGCAATAAATGCTGGCCAGCCAATGACGCCTATGTCCCATGAATGAATTTTAAATATTATCCTGCTAATCCCCTTGGCACTAAGGGGCAATTTAGCATGGTCAAGCTACCTAACTGGCACATCTTTGAGCTATGAGAGGAAACCGGAGCATGTGCTGAAGTACTTCTGCACCGGAGACCTCCGAGCTCATCCGCGGTGAGGATTCTCCAGTCCCGCCGCAGTGAATGAAGTTTTGGCTGAGTGTCAAATTCTCTGTCCTCACTTGCAATGGGGGGTGGGAGTGAACGAGATCGGAGAATCCCACAAGTTTAGTCCCCGTAGGGGGCAATTTGCACGGAGCAAACTCCCACAAACAGCGACACGGTAATGACCAGATCAGCTGCCTCTGTGATGTTGATTGAGGGGTGGGCTTTGACCAGGCCACGTAACACCGCTCTTTTGAAATCGGCGCTATCAGGTCTTTTCCATCCAGCTGAGAGGGGCAGACTGAGCCTCAATTTAACATGGTTAACCCTGGCGATCCGATGAAAGGTCATCCTTGTGTAACGCTCGCCCAAATCCTCTGGTCCCACCCACCGTGGGAAACCCTTCCAGCGGGACGGACAACGTGATGGACGAGCAAAAGGGTCTGTTGACTTTCAGTGGGTGTTTTGTGGGTTGGAATATTCCACTCTATTAAACTCTGTTTTCTCTCTCCACAGGAATCGAACCCGGGTCCCTGGTGCTGTGAGGCAGCAGTGCTAATCACTGTGCCACTGTGCTGCCCCCTAACCACTGTGCCACCGTGCCACCCAGGTGAGAGACAGCAGAGTATTCCCCTCCCTGTTCATGCAGCAAAGAGTCTGCTTTGATCTTGGTGCTCCTTGTCCTGGATTGGAACTTTCCCAGACAATCCCTCCCCTCCCCCACTGACCCCTTGTCCCCTGATGTTGCGATGGAGGTGGGTCACCATAGGCTACCGCCAGGATCTTTTGCCACCGAATTCCATGGGGCTTTGCATGGCTCGCTCGCCCTGTTGCCGGGGAATCTGCGGCGGAGAGGGTGGGGGGGAGTGGGGTGGGGGGTGTGAAGGGGGATGGATGTTGACTGAGAAAATCTCCATGGCTCAGAGGTGAACCAACTACATCACAGCTGTTACTCTGGCCCTGCCCATGCAGGATCTGCTGGTTCCGTCAAAGTTAATGGACTTTAGGCTGGCTCACTGCAGCCATTCCGGAAAATTCCATCCTATGGGTCGATCACTGGTCAAGTGCAGGAGAGTCACGTTACTATGAACCATAGTCTTCAGGAAGAGACACCCCAATGTTGCGAGGTTCTCTGGATTTGATTTGATTTGATTTATTATTGTCACATGTATTAATACACAGTGAAAAGTATTGTTTCTTGCGCGCTATACAGATAAAACATACCGTTCATAGAGAAGGAAACGAGAGAGTGCAGAATGTAGTGTCACAGTCATAGCTAGGGTGTAGAGAAAGATCAACTTAATGTATGGTAAGTCCATTCAAAAGTCTGATGGGCAGCAGGGAAGAAGCTGTTCTTGAGTCGGTTGGTACGTGACCTCAGACCTTTGTATATTTTTTCCGAAGGAAGAAGGTGGAAGAGAGAATGTCTGGGGTGCGTGGGGTCCTTAATTATGCTGGCTGCTTTCTCGAGACAGCGGGAAGTGTAGACAGTCAATGGATGGGAGGCCAGTTTGCGTGATGGATTGGGCTACATTCATGACCTTTTGTAGTTTCTTGCGGCCTTGGGCAGAGCAGGAGCCATACCAAGCTGTGATACAACCAGAAAGAATGCTTTCTATGGTGCATCTGTAAATGTTTGTGAGAGTCATAGCTGACATGTCAAATTTCCTTAGTCTTCTGGGAAAGTAGCGACGTTGGTGGGCTTTAACTATAGTGTCAGCATGGGGGGGACCAGGACAGGTTGATGGTGATCTGGACACCTAAAAACATGAAGCTCGCGACCATTTCTACTTCATCCCCATTGATGTGGACAGGGGTATGTTCTTCACTATACTTCCTGAAGTCCTGGAGGCTAGATATTGCCAAAACATCAGCCAATACAAAGACCCACGGAAGCCTGTATCCCAGTTCAAACACGCATCTTTATTAACCAGTGATCAAAGGGAGAGATGATATTGGTCAGTCCGCTGTCTCTCTACGGAGAAGGCTTGATCTTTCCAATATAATTCTGATGTTACAATGGATGCTTTGATCAATCATACAGTTTTCAAATCAAATTCTCCCATCTTTCATTAGTTACGATCAAATCATCTTCAATACAAATCAGTCATTAATAATACTTGTCACATACTTCAGCCAATTGCATTCTACCATCTGGCATGATGGGATTTAATTGGTCTGTAGAATCCGGATGCTTCTTCCATCTATATCTGATGCTTCTTCCTCTGTTGCCGAGTAACCCCGATGCCTAGCTACAGAGGTCAAAGTTAAGGTCCCCACCAACTTCTGCTACGTCACTGGCCAAACGAGATAGATGTACCTTCTCATGTCTAGGAAGGGACCTGTCTCGTCTGGATAGTGTGAAAAACCCTATTCATAAATGGCCCAGAGAACCTTATCGCTGGCAACATTCGCTGATAAGAACTTGCATATTCTGATGTTTCATTGTTTCCGAAGAATGTGGTTCTGTCTGCTAAGGCTTCATCTCATCACCCTTTGCAGTAGCCTGCTCTTGGCACAGTTACTTTTAAAAATACAATTAATACATTTCAAAATACCAAAATACACATTTGAATCAGTAATACTTGTTCAAATCTCATTTTTATGTGCCTTTATGCAGGCAGCTTCTGTGTTAAACTGTAAGTCTGATCTGAAGTCATTCACTTAGTGTCAGTGGTTTGTTTAGTGTCTTAAATCCTGGCACAGTGGTTAGTGCTGCTGCCTCTCAGTGCCAGGGACGCAGGTTCAATTTGCGGCCTCGGGTCACTGTCTGTGTGGAGTTTGCACATTCTCCCCGTGGATAACCAGGGAAATTGAGGGACTGGTCAAAAGGAAAAGAGAGGCGTATGTTAGGTCCAAGCAGCTAAAAACGGAGGGAGCTCTGGAGGAGTACAATGAAAGTAGGAAAATACTCAAACGGGGAATTAGAAGAGCAAAAAGGGGTCACGAAATGTTCTTGGCAGACAGGATTAAGGAGAATCCCAAGGCATTTTATTCATACGTTAGGAACAAAAGGGTTGTTAGGGAAAAAATTGGACCTCTCAGGGACAAAAGTGGGGACTTATGCTTGGAGCCCAAAGAAGTAGGGGAGATCCTAAATGAATACTTTGCGTCGGTATTCACAAAGGAGAGGGATGTGTTGACTGGGAGTGTCTCGGAGGGGAGTGTTGAACCGTTGGAGAAAATCTCCATTACAAAGGAGGAAGTGTTAGGTTTGTTAGAGAATATAAAGACTGACAAATCCCCAGGGCCTGATGGAATCTATCCAAGGCTGCTCAGGGAGACGAGAGGTGAAATCGTTGGGCCTCTGACGCAAATCTTTGTCTCGTCACTGGACGCAGGTGAGGTCCCAGAGGATTGGAGGATAGCCAATGTGGTCCCGTTATTTAAGAAGGGTAGGAAGGATAACCCGGGTAATTATAGGCCGGTGAGCTTGACGTCCGTGGTGGGGAAGTTGTTGGAGAAGATTCTTAAAGATAGGATGTATGCGCATTTAGAAAGGAATAAACTCATTAACGATAGTCAACATGGTTTTGTGAGAGGGAGGTCATGCCTCACTAACCTGGTGGTGTTTTTTGAAGAAGTGACCAAAATGGTTGACGAAGGAAGGGCCGTGGATGTTGTCTATATGGACTTTAGTAAAGCGTTTGACAAAGTCCCTCATGGTAGGCTAGTGAAAAAGGTTGGATCCCATGGGATAAAGGGGGAGGTGGCTAGATGGGTGGAGAACTGGCTTGGTCATAGAAGACAGAGGGTGGTAGTGGAAGGGTCTTTTTCCGGCTGGAGGCCTGTGACTAGTGGTGTACCGCAGGGCTCTGTATTAGGACCTCTGCTGTTTGTGATTTATATAAATGATCTGGAAGAAGGAGTAACTGGGGTGATCAGTAAGTTTGCGGACGACACAAAACTGGCAGGACTTGCAGATAGTGAGGAACATTGTCAGAGGCTACAGAATGATATAGATAGGCTGGAAATTTGGGCAAGGAAATGGCAGATGGAGTTCAATCCTGATAAATGCGAAGTGATGCATTTTGGTGGGAATAATGTAGGGAGGAGCTACACGATAAATGGAAGAACCATAAAGGGTGTAGAGACGCAGAGGGACCTGGGTGTGCAAGTCCACAGATCTTTGAAGGTGACGTCGCAGGTGGAGAAGGTGGTGAAGAAGGCATATGGCATGCTTGCCTTTATAGGATGGGGCATAGAGTATAAGAGTTGGGGTCTGATGTTGCAGATGTATAGAACGTTGGTTCGGCCGCATTTGGAATACTGCGTCCAGTTCTGGTCGCCACACTACCAGAAGGACGTGGAGGCTTTGGAGAGAGTACAGAGGAGGTTTACCAGGATGTTGCCTGGTATGGAGGGGCTTGGTTATGAGGAGAGATTGGGGAAACTGGGGTTGTTCTCCTTGGAAAGACGGAGGATGCGGGGAGACTTAATAGAGGTGTATAAAATTCTGAAAGGCGTAGATAGGGTGAACGGTGGGAAGCTTTTCCCCGGGTCGGTGGTGACGTTCACGAGGGGTCATAGGTTCAAGGTGAGGGGGGGGAGGTTTAACACAGATATCAGAATGACATATTTCACACAGAGGGTCGTGGGGGCCTGGAATGTGTTGCCGGGCAAGGTGGTGGAGCCGGACACACTGGGAACGTTTAAGACTTATCTAGACAGCTATATGAAGGGAGTGGGAATGGAGGGATACAAAAGAGTGGTCTAGTTTGGACCAGGGAGCGGCGCGGGCGAATTGTTCCTTGTTTCTCGTTTCAAGGCTTCATTCTATGATCATCTTGCTGGTGCCAGGACAGAGCGAGACTGCGGATAGTTGGGAACCTGTCTCAGGGGCAGGGAATTCATATGGTGTTCGTGGAAGTGGAAATGACTAGGGTTGGGAAGCATTTTCCGATCAGGGCCATTGTGATCTCCTGGACTCGTTTCGATCGCCTCAGGGGGTCGGAGAGGAATTTCCCAGATTTTTTTTTCCCCATATTGGCCCTGGGGTTTTTCACTCTGGGTTTTCGCCTCTCCCTGGAGATCACAAGGTCTGGAATGGGGGGGTGGGGGTGAGTTAATAGGTTGTAATGAAGAAAGCATCGTAGCTGTGAGGGACAGCTCGGTGGATAGGATATTGGTATGTAGATAGGCTGGAAAATTGGGCGGGGATCCTGGATTCAGGATTCAATCCTGGACCGGGGAGCGGCGCGGGCTTGGAGGGCCGAAGGGCCTGTTCCTGTGCTGTATTGTTCTTTGTTCTTTGTGTCTGCGTGGGTTTCCTCCGGGTGCTCCGGTTTCCTCCCACAGTCCAAAGATGTGTGGATTTGGTGGATTGGCCATGCTAAAATTGACCCTAGTGTCAGGGGGATTAGGAGGGTAAATAGGAGGGAATAAAGCCTGGCTGGGATTGTGATTGGTGCAGTCTCGATGGGCCGAATGGTCTTCTTCTGCACTGTGGGATTCTATGATTCTCCAACCTACTGGGATTTTCTCCCCAACGCCCAGTAAAAAGTGAACGGGACAGAAATTCTGTGATGTAGAGTTCGAACAAGACTTATTTATTTTCAGTGTGGGGGAACTCTGAGCGAAGTAGGGGGGGTTGGGGGATTGTAGAGTAGTACTTATTCGCTGATATGTTTGGTTGTTTTCAGACGACATTCCCCAAGTTGCAGGATAATTAGTCAATTAAGTGGTAAAATGAGTGAATTTTACAAGGTATCCAATTGCTCCCAGGTGCTCTGAAGATTGGTTTACTTGCACATTGGGGCTACTTAACAGTTGTTGCCTGATCTCCTGAGCTGTGATGCTTCACACAAGCTAGGAGGCCTTGTAGCGCAGTGGGATAGTGTCCCTGCCTCTGTACCAGAAGTTCTGGGTTCGAGTCCCACCCCAGGACTTGACGGCCAAGGAAGGTGTGTTCATAACGCGGCCAAACAGATTGAATGCCAGCCTGCAAAATTCTTCCAAACACGCCAATGGCTGGTGGTGAGAGCGGGAGAGACTCCTGGTCAGCCACGCTTGATGTGGAGTGGTGCCCCTTCAAGCTATAACCCCCCCCTGGTGACAGACTAGCGACCTGTTGAAGGAAGAATCAACTGTGGGAGCAGCTGAAAGTTTGCATTGCGCACTGTTAGATGCAGAGTGAGAAGCAACAGCAAATAATTTTGGTGGCCGGTTATCACTTAGAGTCAGAGTTTCAAGTTTGTTGACGACACCCCCAGTAGTGGGTCGGATCTCAAACAATGATGAGATAGAGAATCTGGTGAACTGGTGCGGTGACAATAATCTCTCCCTCAGTGTTAACAAAACAAAGGAGATTGTCATCGACTTCAGGAAGCGTAAAGGAGAACATGCCCCTGTCTACATCAACAGGAATGAAGCAGAGAAGGCCGAGAGCTTCAAGGTTTTAGGTGTCCAGATCACCAACAACCTGTCCTGGTCCCCCCATGCTGACACTATAGTTAAGAAAGCCCCACCAATGCCCTCTATTTTCTCAGAAGACAAAGGAAATTTGACATGTCAGCTACGACTCTCACCAATGTTTACAGATGCACCATAGAAAGCATTCTTTCTGGTTGTATCACAGTTCGGCAGAGCTCCTGTTCTGACCAAGACCGAAAGAACTGGCAAGTGTCCAGGTGAGGGCAGCAGAGCAGCGGAGGTGATTGGCGGTTGCAGGTAACATTTGCATAGGTGCAGTCACTGCAACCAGAAGGTGGTTTGTGGAGGAACTGTTGTGAAGGGACAGTTAAACCCCAAACACTACTTCAGTGTTTCCCTCCCTACCTCCTACTGTAACCAAAAAAAAGTCATCGGGAGGACCGCAAGCAAGGGAAAAGTGAGTTGAGATTCTTTTATCCTTTTATCTGTATAAGGGCAGTATGACAATTAGGACAGTGATATGCTCCTCCTGCCAGATGTGGGAAATTAGGGAGAAATCTAGTCTCCCTGACAACTTTGTCTGCAGGGAGTGTGTTCAGTTATAGCTCCTCACAGACTGCATTGGTCGGTTGGAGCGGCAGGTGGATGCACTGTGGAGCATACAGGAGGCAGAGAGTGTGATAGACACTAGTTACAGGGAGGTGTCACACCACAGGTTCAGACAGGTAGATGGGTGACTGCTAGGAGAGGCAGGCAGGTGGTGCATGAGTCTCCTGTGCCTATTCCCCTTTCAAACAGGTATATAGTTTTGGATACTGTTGAGGGGGATAGCCTGTCAGGGGGAAATACCAGTAGCAGCCAGGCCTGTGGCACGACACCTGGTTCTGCTGTGGGACAGGGTCGGGCAAAGAGCAAGCGAGCAGTAGTAATAGGGGACTCGCTAGTTAGAGGCACAGACAGGCGTTTCTGTGGCCGCGATTGAGACTCCAGGATGGTGTGTTGCCTCCCTGGTGCCAGGGTCAAGGACGTCTCTGAACAGTTGTAGGACATTTATAAGGGGGAGGGTGAGCAGTCAGAGGTTGTTGTACATATTGGTACCAACGACATAGGTAGCAAAAGGGATGAGGTCCTGAAGTGTGAATATAGAGAGTTAGGCAGAAGGCTAAAGTGCAGGACCTCGAAGGTAGTAATTTCAGGATTAGTACCAGTGCCACGTGCTAGTGAGAGTATGAATAGGAGGATTAGGCAGATGAATGCGTGGCTTGAGAGCTGGGGCAGGGGGCAGGGATTTAGATTTTTGGATCAGGTTGCACCTGAACTGGAGGGGGAACTAACATCCCGGTGGGGAAATTTGCAAGAGCCACTCTGGACAGTTTAAACTAGTTTGGCAGGGGGGGTGGGATCCAAAGCAGTAGGGTGATAGAAGAGAAGGTTGAGGCCAGAGCAGAAGTTAAAGAGAGCGCATTAAGTAGTAAAGGCAGTGTCAGTAATCCTAGTACCAGACAGATCAGACAGAAGCAAGACAGAGAGCAAGGGAAGTCCAGATTAAACTGCATTTATTTCAATGCAAGAGGCCTGACGGGCAAGGCAGATGAACTCAGGGCATGGATGAGTACATGGGACTGGGGTATTATAGCAATTACTGAAACATGGCTAAGGGAGGGACAGGACTGGCAGCTCAATGTTCCAGGGTACAGATGTGATAGGAAAGATAGAACAGGAGGTAAGAGAGGAGGAAGAGTTGCACTTTTGATTAGGGAAAACTTCACAGCCGTACTGAGAGGGGATATATCCGAGGGTTCGGCCACTGAGTCTATATGGGTAGAACTGAGAAATAAGAAGGGGGAAATCACTTTGATAGGGTTGTACTATAGCCCCCCCAAATAGTCGGCGGGAAATTGAGGAGCAAATATGTAAGGAGATTACAGATAGCTCCAAGGAAAATAGGGTGGTAATAGTCGGAGATTTTAACTTTCCCAACATTGACTGGGACAGCCATAGTATCAGAGGGTTGGATGGAGAGAAATTTGTTGAGTGTATTCAGGAGGAATTTCTCATTCAGTATGTGGATGACCCGACTAGAGAGGGGGCAAAACTTGACTCCTCTTGGGAAATAAGGAAGGGCAGGTGACAGAAGTGTTAGTGAGGGATCACTTCCGATCGCTCACTGGTGGTGCGGGGGAGGGGGGGAGATGGAACTCTGGTGCGGGGGGGGTCCGCTGCCACTCTGCGGGTGACCGGTGGAGGAGAAGGGGACAGAGGGTCGCGATCGGTCTGGGTAGCGGGGCTGGGTGGGTGGATAAGGGGGACAGTGATGTCTGTGGGGGCCATCGCTCCCGCTTTTTGCCCTCGGAACGCTTTCTCCGCTTTTTGCGGCCCGGGAGCAATCTGACACAGGCGCGCTTTTTCAAATTTTTTTCTAACTGCGCATGCGCAGTTCAGAACTCCGATCGTTTTGGGTGCGATAAGCCCCGCCCACAGCGCAATTCAGACCCCTGATTTTTTTTCAGGCTGAGAGCATATGGGGCGGGGGCGGTGGGGGGGGGGGCTGAAAGCAGATTTCCAACTCGGATCTGAATTGCGCCCAGATTCAGCACTTAGAATGAAAATGGTAAAATCAGGCCCTATTACTCTAAAATACAAAAGGTCGTGAATGCAGCCCTGTTCATCACGCAAACTAACCTCCCATCCATTGACTCTGTCTGCACTTCCCGCTGCTTCGGAAAAGTAGCCAGCATAATTCATAACCTCATGCACCCCGGACATTCTCTCTTCCACCTTCTTCCGTCGGGAAAAAGATAGAAAAGTCTGAGGTCACGTACCAACCGACTCAAGAACAGCTTCTTCCCTGCTGCCATCAGACTTTTGAATGGACCGACCTTGCATTAAGTTGATCTTTCTCTGCATCCTAGCTATGACTGTAACACTACATTCTGCACTCTCTGCTTTCCTTCTCTATGAACGGTATGTTTTGTCTGTATAGTGCGCAAGAAACAATACTTTTCACTGTATACTAATACATGTGACAATAATTAATCAAATCAAATCAAAGTGTGGTGCTAATGACACCATGGCAGTGGCCTTGATCACCATTCTAGCCAACGACATTCAACACAAGCTGTCTCTGCATCAAATGGTGCAGATACGGCCAACACAACCTCCCTGACCACCGGAGGGGGGCGCTCAGGATGGCTGGAAGAATCCAAGCCCTCCTTAAAGTTTATTTATTAGTGTCACAAGTAGGCTTACATTAACACTGCAATAAAGTTACTGTGAAAATCCCCTAGTCGTCATACTCCAGCACCTGCTCGGGTATACTGAGGGAGAATTTAGCATGGCCAATACACCTAGAACCATAGAATCATAAAATCCCTACAGTTCAGCACGAAGACATTTGGTCCATCAAATCTGCACCAACAACATTGCCAGTCTACCCCCATAACCCCATATAACCCAAAGCTAGGATCAATTTAGCATGGCAAATCAACCTAACTTGCACATCTTTGGACTGTGGGAGGAAACTGGAGCACTAAGGGGCAATTAACATGGCCAATCCACCTAACCTGCACATCTTTGGACGCTGGACGAAACCAGAGCACCCGGAGGAAACTGTAATGAAGTTACTGTGAAAATCCCCTCATTGCCACACTCCGGTGCCTGTTCGGGTACACTGAGGGAGAATTTAGCATGGCCAATGCACCCTAACCAGCACGTCTTTCAGACTGTGGGAGGAAATTGGAGCACCCGGAGGAAACCCACGCAGACACGGGGAGAAAGTGCAGTCACAGTCAGTGACCCAAACCGGGAATCGAACCCGGGTCCCTGGCGCTGTGAGGCAGCAGTACTAACCGCTGTGCCACCATGCCGCCCATTAAGAGAGAGATGGAGAATGGGAATTTTAACAAGGGCGTCAGTTTTACAATTTAAACCTCATCCACTGTTGGCACTCCACTCGGGAGTCCTGCCTGGGCCTTTCCCCTTGGAGCAGAAAGCCAGGCTGAGAGTTTGACATTTGCAATCCTCTTCGCAAGATTCAGCATCTCAGCAAACAACCCAGACTGAGAAACGGGACGGAAATGCTTCATTCTACCATGGGTCAACTCTGCAATCATCAGCACCAGCACCACAAATGCGCCTCATCACAGACGTTTAATGGTGGGAGGAGACTGTTATGTAATGTTACCCACTGGCATTTTATTCGAATCTGAACCTTTGCCCAGCCGAGCTCTGATTGTGAATCTCCAGGGTTGAGTTATTTTTCTCGGCTGAGGGGTGAGTGTGACTGGTCACCGTGAGTACAAATCTCTCTCTCTCTCTCTCTCTATGTCCCAGTGCACCACCTGCACCAACATCCTGGCCTTCCCATAGTCCCAAGGAATGCTGGGACCAGTGAGCACAAACAGATTCGGAACACAGCAGGCAACAAACTCCAACCAATCGAAGGACTGAGCAGCGGAATAATCGCTGAGTTGTCTCAATGAATTCTTCTGGGAGATAGAATCTATGCCAGTGGCACATGGCCTGGGGTGGACTTATTTATGGTTCAGTAGTATTGGCGAATCACACTTTGTTCCAGCTTAGTCATCAATCCTGTGTTTAGGGAACATTAGGCGTCAGCACTCTGGCTCCTGACATCAAAATGGTTCAAGTTCCCAAATACCAGGAATAGGGCACAGAAATGAGATGGACACGCCTTGTGGAGTGTAGGAGGTACCGGCCAGGATTCTCCGGTTTCATATGTCACGCCACCACTGACAGCGAGAACGGAGAATTTGGCGCTCAGCCAAGTCTCCATTCACAGCAGCGGGAAACTTTAAAGGTCAACAGAAAGCCACGAAAAAAACTAGAAAGAAAAGTAAGATGGATTATGAGAGTAAACGAGCTCAGAATATAAAAACAGATAGCAAACGTTTCTACAGATATATAAAGCCAAAAAGAGTGGCTAAAGTAAACATTGGTCCTTTAGAGGATGAGAAGGGGGATGTAATAACTGGAAATGAGAAAATGGCTGAGGCATTGAACAGGTATTTTGTGTCGATCTTCACAGTTGAAGACACAAATAACATGCCAAAAATTGATGACAGGAAGGCTATGGCAGGTGAGGACCGAGAAACTATCATTATCACGAAAGAGGTCGTGTTGGGCAAGTTAATGGGGCTAAAGGTAGACAAGTCTCCTGGTCCTGATGGAATGCATCCCAGGGTACTAAAAGAGATAGTAAGAAGTCTCACAACACCAGGTTAAAGTCCAACAGGTTTATTTGGCAGCACTAGCTTTTGGAGCCTCAAGCTCCTTCCTCAGGTGAGTGGGACTTGTGTTCACAAACAAGGCATATACAGACACAAACTCAATTTACAAGATAATGGTTGGAATGCGAGTCTTTACAGGTAATCAAGTCTTAAAGGTACAGACAATGTGAGTGGAGAGAGGGTTAAGCACAGGTTAAAGAGATGTGTATTGTCTCCAGCCAGGACAGTTAGTGAGATTTTGCAAGCCCAGGCAAATTGTGGGGGTTACAGACAGTGTGACATGAACCCAAGATCCCAGTTGAGGCCGTCCTCATGTGTGCGGAACTTGGCGATCAGTTTCTGCTCAGCGATTCTGCGTTGTCATGTGTCGTGAAGGCCGCCTTGGAGAACGCTTACCCAAAGGTCAGAGGCTGAATGCCCGTGACTTCTGAAGTGTTGCTGACTGGAAGGGAACACTCTTGCCTGGTGATTGTCGAGCAGTGTTCATTCATCCGTTGTCGTAGCGTCTGCATGGTCTTCCCAATGTACCATGGCTCGGGACATCCTTTCCTGTACTGTATCAGGTAGACAACGTTGGCCGAGCCTCAAGAGTATGTACCGTGTACCTGGTGGATGGTGTTCTCACGTGAGATGATGGCATCCGTGTCGATGATCCGGCATGTCTTGCAGAGGTTGCTCTGGCAGGGTTGTGTGGTGTCGTGGTCACTGTTCTCCTGAAGGCTGGGTAGTTTGCTGCAGACAATGGTCTGTTTGAGGTTGTGCGGTTGTTTGAAGGCAAGAAGTGGAAGTGTGGGGATGGCCTTAGCAAGATGTTCGTCTTCATCAATGACATGTTGAAGGCTCCGGAGGAGATGCCGCAGCTTCTCCGCTCCGGGGAAGTCCTGTTTATATGCCCTGTTTGTGAACACAAGTCCTCACTCACCTGAAGAAGGAGCTTGAGGCTCTGAAAGCTTGTGCTGCCAAATAAACCTGTTGGACTTTAACCTGGTGTTGTGAGACTTCTTACTGTGCTTACCCCAATCCAATGCCGGCATCGCCACATGATACGAAAGGAGATGGGAGGGGAAATAGCAAATGCACTGGTGGTAATTTACCAACATTCGCTGGACTCTGGGGTGGATTGGAAAACAACAAATGTGACGCCACTGTTAAAAATGGAGGTAGACAAAAGGCAGGTAACTATAGGCCGGTTAGCTTAACTTCTGTAGTAGAGAAAATGCTTGAATCTATCATCAAGGAAGAAATAGCGAGACATCTGGATATAAATTGTCCCATTGGTAAGATGCAGCATGGGTTCATGAAGGGCAGGTCATGTTTGACTAATTTGGTGGAATTCTTTGAGAACATTACATGTGCAGTGGACAATGGGGAACCTGTGGATGTGGTGTATCTGGATTTCCAGAAGGCATTTGACAAGGTGCCGCACCAAAGGCTGCTACATAAGATAAAGGTGCACAGTGTTACAGGTAATGTATTAGCATGGATAGAGGATTGGTTAACAAACAGAAAGCAAAGAGGTTATTTTTCTGGTTGGCGATCAGTGACTAGTGGTGTGCCTCAGGGATCAGTGTTGGGACCGCAACTGTTTATGATTTACATAGATGATTTGGAGTTGGGGACCAAGTGTAGTGTGTCAAAATTCGCAGATGACACTAAGATGGGTGGCAGAGCAAAGTGCGCAGAGGACGCTGAAAGTCTGCAAAGGGATATAAATAGTCTAAGTGAGTGGGCGAGGGTCTGGCAGATGGAGTACAATGTTAATAAATGTGATCCATTTTGATAGGAATAACAGCAAAATGGACTATTATTTAAATGGTAAAAAATTGCAGCATGCTGCTGTGCAGAGGGACCTGGGTGTCCTTGTGCAGGAATCAGAAAAAGTTGGTTTGCAGGTGCATCTGGTAATTAAGAAAACAAATAAAATTTTGCCCTTCGTTGCTGGAGGGATGGAGTTTAAAAACAGTGAGGTTATGTTACAGCTGTATAAGGTGCTGGTGAGGTCACACCTGGAGTATTGTGTACAGTTTTGGTCTCCTTACTTGAGAAAGGATATACCGGCACTGGAGGGGGTGCAGAGGAGATTCACTAGGTTGGTTCCGAAGTTGGGAGGGTTGGTTTATGAGAAGAGACTGAGTAGACTGGGGCTATACTCATTGGAATTCAGAAGAATGAGGGAAGATCTTATAGAAACATATAAGATTATGAAGGGAATAGATAAGATAGAAGCAGGGAAGTTGTTTCCACTGGCGGGTGAAACTAGAACTAGGGGCATAGCCTCAAAATAAAGGGAAGCAGATTTAGGACTGAGTTGAGGAGGAACTCCTTCACACAAAGGGTTGTGAATCTGTGGAATTCCCTGCCCAGTGAAGCAGTTGAGGCTACCTCATTGAATGTTTTTAAGGCAAGGATAGATATGTTTTCGAACAGTAAAGGAATTAAGGGTTATGGTGAGCGGGCGGGTAAGTGGAGCTGAGTCCATGAAAAGATCAGCCATGATCTTATTGAATGGCGGAGCAGGCTCGAGGGGCCAGATGGCCTACTCCTGCTCCTAGTTCTTATGTTCTTATGGAGAATCAGGAGAATCCCAGCCACGGGCAAGGTCATTTTCCATCTTTTGGATGAGATGTTCGGATCAGATTTTCCTTGTAGCTGAATCCAAATCCGCATTTGTACTTGGAGCAGAAGGGGTGGCAGAGAGGAGGAGAAATTACTTCTCTCAAAGGGTGGTGAGTTGGTGAAATTGGCTACTCAGAGTGTGGTGGATGCCGCGACATTGAGCAAATTTAAGGAGGGGACAGACAGATTTTTAATTACTAACGGGGTTGAAGGGTTCTGAAGAACGGGCAGGAAAGTAGC
The DNA here is from genome assembly GCF_964213995.1 of Mustelus asterias. Taxonomy (NCBI): domain Eukaryota; kingdom Metazoa; phylum Chordata; class Chondrichthyes; order Carcharhiniformes; family Triakidae; genus Mustelus; species Mustelus asterias. Next base: position 23,034,596 of record NC_135819.1, read on the forward strand.
ATTAAAGCCGAGATGAGACACTCTGTATCTAACCCCGTGCTGTACCTGTCCTGGGAGTGTTTGATGGGAACAGTGTAGAGGGAGCTTTACTCTGTATCTAACCCCGTGCTGTACCTGTCCTGGGAGTGTTTGATGGGGACAGTGTAGAGGGAGCTTTACTCTGTATCTAACCCCGTGCTGTACCTGTCCTGAGAGTGTTTGATGGGGACCATGTAGAGGGAGCTTTACTCTGTATCTAACGCCGTGCTGTACCTGTCCTGGGAGTGTTTGATGGGGACAGTGTGGAGGGAGCTTTACTCTGTATCTAACCCCGTGCTGTACCTGTCCTGGGAGTGTTTGATGGGGACAGTGTAGAGGGAGCTTTACTCTGTATCGAACCCCGTGCTGTACCTGTCCTGGGAGTGTTTGATGGGGTGGGGGGGGGGGGGGGGCGGGTGTAGAGGGAGCTTTACTCTGCATTTAACCCTGTGCTGTACCTGTCCTGGGAGTGTTTGATGGGGACAGTGTAGAGGGAGCTTTACTCTGTATCTAACCCCGTGCTGTACCTGTCCTGGGAGTGTTTGATGGGGTGGGGGGCGGGGGGGGGTGTAGAGGGAGCTTTACTCTGCATTTAACCCTGTGCTGTACCTGTCCTGGGAGTGTTTGATGTGGACAGTGTAGAGCGAGCTTTACTCTGTATCTAACCCCGTGCTGTACATGTACTGAGAGTGTTTGATGGGGGGTGGTATAGAGGGAGCTTTACTCTGCATTTAACCTTGTGCTGTACCTGTCCAGGGAGTGTTTGATGGGGGCAGTGTAGACGGAGCTTTACTCTGTATCTAACCCCGTGCTGTACCTGTCCTGGGAATGTTTGATGCGGACAGTGTAGACGGAGCTTTACTCTGCATCTAACCCTGCTGTACACGTCCTGGGAGTGTTTGATGGGGACAATGTAGAGCGAGCTTTACTGTGTATCTGACCCCGTGCTGTACCTATCCTGGGAATGTTTGATGGGGACAGTGTCGACGGAACTTTACTCTGTATCTAACCCCGTGCTGTATGTATACTGGGAGTGTTTGATGGGGACAGTGTAGAGGGAGCTTTACTCTGTATCTAACTCCGTGCTGTACCTGTCCTGGGAGTGTTTGATGGGGACAGTGTAGAGGGAGCTTTACTCTGTATCTAACCCCGTTCTGTACCTATCCTGGGAGTGTTTGATGGGGACAGTGGATGCCTGAAGTAGAAACAGTTCCATTAATCAGAATCACCTTGATAACTATAAAAATCCGCAGACGCAAAGCAAAAAGTGTCTTGTTCGCTGCCCACAATCAGCAGCTCTGCAGGAGGTAGACGAATGAATTATTGATTTTCCATCTTGCTGGAAAAATCTTCTTATAAAAACATCTCCAGTTCAGGGACAGTCAATTAATAAACCTTATCGCTTCATGCCTAAACAGATGAATCTTCTCGCTGTCAAATGAAGCAATCTATCTCAGATACATGATCGACTTGCATAAGTTGTCCCAGGCACATTAACCCCTTGGCTGCCTTGCATAACACAACACAAATTTGGCCACATCATTGTGGACCCCAGTATTTCCAACTTGGGAACAACCTCTATCCAAACCTTTGTCATTTTCCCTTTGAGATTGAGCTGCTGTGTCCCAATATGATCTCTTGTTGCCTTGAGGTCTTTGTTAACTAAAGGTCAGAGAATCTTACAGTGCAGAAGGAGGCCATTCAGCCCATTGAGTCCGCACCAACTTTCCCACTGAACATCTTACCCAGGCTCTATCCCTATAACTGCACATATTTACCCCTCTAATTCCCCCTCACCAACACATCTTTAGACTCTAAGGGGCAATTTAGCATGGCCAATCCATCTAACTTGCACATGTTTGAACACTAAGGGACACAATGGATAGCGCTGCTGCCTCCCAGCGCAAGGGTCCAGGGTTAAATTCTGGTCTTGGGTCACCGTCTGTGCGGAGTTTGCACATTCTCCCTGTGTCTTCGCATATTTCCTCCGGGTGCTCCGGTTTCCTCCCACAGTCCAAAGATGGGCGGTATTCGTGGATTGGCCATGCTAAGTTGCCCCATAGTGTCCAAAGATGTGCAGGTTAGGTGGATTGGCCATGCTAAGTTGCCCCATAGTGTCCAAAGATGTGCAGGTTTAGGTGGATTGGCCAAGCTAAATTGCCCCATAGTGTCCAAAGATATGCGGGTGAGGTGGATTGTCCATGCTAAATTGACCCTTAGTGTCCAAAGATGTGCAGGTTTAGGTGGATTGGCCATGCTAAATTGCCCCTTAGTATCCAAAGACGTGCAGGTTAGGGGGATTGGCCATGCTAAATTGCCCCATAGTGTCCAAAGATATGCAGGTTAGGTGGATTGGCCATGCTAAATTGACCCTTAGTGCCCAAAGATGTGCAGGTTAGGTGGATTGGCCATGCTAAATTGCCCCATAGTGTCCAAAGATATGCGGGTTAGGTGGATTGTCCATGCTAAATTGACCCTTAGTGTCCAAAATGTGCAGGTTAGGTGGATTGGCCATGCTTTGGGACAGCCTGCACGGCGCTATACAAATTCAGCGTCCTTTCCACCGTAATAAAACTCTGATTCAGGCAGTTGGAGTTGGGTGAGACCATGGACAAATTTCATTCGAAGCTGGTTAAGTGGAAGAGGTGATTAAGAGGGAGTGTGTACGTTCAAAATTAACCAGGAAAGGAATGGGCTTCAGAGGATAGAAAGTTAAATTAATTGCGTGGGATTGCAAAGCAGTGAACAGAAAGAAATTGCTTCTACATTTTAATTCCGAATTTACTTCTAACAGAGTTAAGGATTTGAGACCATTTGCCAGGCCACGCTGACACTATAGTTAAGAAATCCCACCAATGTCTCTACTTTCTCAGGAGGCTAAGGAAATTTGGAATGCCCGCTCAACTCTCACAAGCTTTTACAGATAGAATATTGGTTAATAGAATCCCTACAGTGCAGAAGTAGGCCATTCGGCCCATCGCGTCTGCACTGACCACAATCCTACCCAGGCCCCACTCCTGAAACCCCATACATTCATCCCGCTAATCCCACTGACACTAAGGGCCAATTTAGCATGGCCAATCAACATAATCCGCACATTTTTGGACAGTGGGTGGAAACCAGAGCACCCGGAGGAAACCCGTCAGAGATGCATCAAAGAAAGCACCCTTTCTGGATGTATCACAGCTTGGTATGGCTCCTGCTCTGACCAAGACCGCAAGAAACTACAAAAGGTCGTGAATGTAGCCCAGTCCATCATGCAAACCAGCCTCCCATCCGTTGACTCCGTCTACATTTTTCCCACATCTTGGCAAAGCAGCCAGCATAATTAAGATTCCCTCATACCCCGGACACTCTCTCTTCCACCTTCTTCTTTGGGGCAAGAGATCCAAAGTCTGAGGTCACCTACCAACCAACTGAAGAACAGTTTCTTCCCTGCTGCCATCAGAATTTTGACTGGATCTACCTTCTATTAAGTTGATCTTTCTCTACACCCCAGCTGTGACTGTAACACTACATTCTGCACCCTCTCCTTTCCTTCTCTATGAACGGTATGCTTTGTCTGCATAGCGCGCAAGAATCAATACTTCTCACTGTATACTAATACATGCGACAATAATAAATCAAATCAAAAGCAGGTGCAATGGTTTAGCTCCAAAATATAATTGATTATCAAGATGGGAGTGAAGCGATGAACAACTTTGGTCAAATATCCAAATGATCTTTGTTGCTGTTTCTGTTTTTAGTAGCCCTTCTTATCAACAAAGGGATTGTAGATGAACAATAATTTCACAGCAGGCAGGAAATTGCTGAGATGTTGAAGATTAAGGGGCAACCCGGGTGTGGGGTTTAAGGTGATTAAAATAGTTGATAAGCAGGGAGAAAGTATCTACTCTGCTGTGGACAACCCAGAACGTGGCTGAATTTAACCTTCAAATGGGAGTTCTACCAGTCAGTGGTGAGGTTGGAATCATCGTCTAGGACCATAGAATCCCCACAATGCACAAGCAGGCAATTTGGCTCATCGATTCTGCACAGACACTCTGACACAATATCTTAACATGGTCCAAAACCACCCTACCCCTCTCACCCTGCACATTTACCTCACTAATTTCCATAACCTACACACCGTTGGACACTAAGGGGCAATTTAGCGTCGCCAATCCACCTAACCTGCACATCTTTGGACACTAAGGGGCAATTTAGCATGGCCAATCCACCTAACCTGCACATCTTTGGACACGAAGGGGCAATTTAGCATGGCCAATCCACCTAACCTGCACATCTAACCTGCACACCTAACTGGCACAGTAGCACAGTGGTTAGCACTGCAGCCTCACAGCGCCAGGGACCTAGGTTCGATTCCCGGCTTGGGTCACTGTCTGTGCGGAGTCTACACTTTCTCCCCATGTCTGCATGGGTTTCCTCCAGGTGCTCCGGTTTCCTCCCACAGTCTTAAAGACGTGCTGGCTAGGCACATTTACCCAAACAGGCGCTGGAGTGTGGGGACTAGGAGAATTTCACAGTAACTTCATTGCAGGATAATGTGAGCCTTACTTGTGACTAATAAATAAACTTTAAAAATCTTTGGACACTAAGAGGCAATTTAACATGACCAATCCACCTAACCTACACATCTTTGGACACTAAGGGGCAATTTAGCATGGCCAATCCAGCTAACCTGCACATCTTTGGACCTAAGGCGCAATTTAGCATGGCCAATCCACCTAACCTGCACATCTTTGGACCTAAGGTGCAATTTAGCATGGCCAATCCACCTAACCTACACACTTTGGACACTGACAGGTAAACTGCTTCGCACGCAGGATAGTGGAAATCTAGACCTCACCTCAACCAAATTTTGAAATAGAGGTGAAGAAGTTTTTATGGTCAATATCTAGGCTTGGGCTGACAAGTGACGGGTACCATTCATGTCACACAAATACTGGCCAATATCCATCTCCAACAAGAGAGAACCTAACCATCTCCCCTCAATGTTCAATGGCATTACTGTCGCTGAAGCCCCCACTAAGGAAATTTGGCATGTCCGGGATGACTCTCACCAACTTTCACGATGCACCATGGAAAGCATCCTTACTGGTTGTATCACAGCTTGGCATGGCTTCTGATCTGCCCAAGACCGCAAGAAACTACAAAGGGTTATGAATGAAGCCCAGTCCAGCACACAAACCAGCCTCCCATCCATTGACTCTGTCTACACTTCCCACTGCCTCGAAAAAGCAGCCAGCATAATCAAGAACTCCCAGTGTACAAACCTAAGGAAATATTAGAACAAAACACTGCATTCCTTCAGATTGAAACTAACATAGTGTCGATCTTTGACATGGGCGGGGCACAGCAGCACAGTGGTTAGCACTGTTGCCTCACAGCTCCAGGGACCAGGGTTAGTTTCTGGCTTGGGTCACTGTCTGTGTGGAGTTGCACGATCTCCCTGTGTCTGCGTGCGTTTCCTCCGGGTGCTCCGGTTTCCTCCCACAGTCCAACGATGTGCAGGTTAGGTTGGTTGGCTGTGCAAAATTGCCTCTTAGTGTCCCGGGATACCTAGGTTAGAGGGATTAGCGGGGTAAATATGTGTGGTTACAGGGATAAGGCCCAGGTGGGATTGTTGTCGGTGTAGACTCGATAGGCCGAATGGCCTCCTTCTGCACTATAGGGATTCTATCAATTATCCTGCTTCAGTAACAATAAAGGACACAGGTAACAGATGACTTGGTGCCGACAGAAATCCTAGGGACTGTTAGGAACATCCTTCAGGGAAACAAAGCCACAGTATCGCTGCAATGTTTTTCTCTCCACAGGTGCTGACAGACCTGCTGAGTTTATCCAGCATTTTATGTTTTTATTTCGACCTATCACAGGCCCCCATTTGCCCAGTGAATCCGTCAGTGGCCTTCACGCCTTCCACATTGATCTTCCCACAATGCCCCAGGAGGTGTTGACGACTTCAGTGAGGAGGGGAGGTGAAAACACATCCAAATCAAAAGCCAAGGCCTACAGTTTACTGACAGTGCGGACATGAGGGCATTCACGTTATTTGTCAGATTTTGTTCTTTGCGATTTAGTTCCCATTCCAATCTTGCCATTGAATGTGACACACAGGGGTATTTTGTCCTGCCCCGCCCACCACAGGATTCAGAGCAGGCGGGACGGAACATTCAGTGGACCACTGAATGGCCTGTTGACCTCGGACAGGAATTCCTGGTCTCGGGGAGGGTGGGGGCCAAGCAACTAGAAAATTTGGCATGTCAGCTACGTCTCTCACCAACATGTACAGATGCACCATAGAAAGCATCCTTTCCGGATGTATCACAGCTTGGTATGGCTCCTGCTCTGCCCAAGACCACAAGGAACTACAAAAGATTATGAATGTAGCCCAATCCATCACGCAAATCAGCCTCCCATCCATTCGCTCTGTCTACACTTCCCGCTGCCTCAGCAAAACAGCATAATAAAGGACCCCACGCACCCCGGACATTCTCTCTTCCACTCAGGAAAAAGATACAAAAGTCTGAGGTCACGTACCAACTGACTCAAGAACAGCTTCTTCCCTGCTGCCATCAGACTTTTGAATGGACTTACCTTGCATTAAGTTGATCTTTCTCTACACCCTTGCTATGGCTGTAACACTACATTCTGCATTTTCTTGTTTCCTTCTCTATGAACGGTATGCTTTGTCTGTATAGCGCGCAAGAAACAATACTTTTCACTGTATACTAATACATGTGACAATAATAAATCAAATCAAATCCTTGCCATACTTTCAAGTGCATGGGAGCTCCCTCATGTCCCCTGCTCAGATTAAAACAAACGTGGCATCAGTTATCCTGCTTCAGTAACAATAAAGGATCCAGGCCACAGACAACCCGGAGCCGACAGAAATGCCAAAGGCTGCTAGAAACATCCTTCAGGGAAATGTGATTGAAATACATGGGATCCTTGATTATGCTGGCTGCTTTGCCAAGGCAACAGGAAGTGTAGATGGAGTCAATGGATGGGAAGCTGGTTTGGACGGGGCTACATTCACAACCTGTTGTAGTTTCTTACGGTGTGAACGGGAAGCGAACAGAGGGATAGAAACTATGGGCCCGATTGTGGCAAAGTTGGGCGTCGGGCCTAAAACGCGGTCCAGACCCGACCCAATGCATGCATTTAAATCGGCATAATGAGGCCCGCGCCCAATTTACCCAAGGATTCCCACTTTACGAGGCTCCGATCCGATCGGCACCCGCACATTTACCGTGTTGCTGAATTCAAGTCTGATAGGACTTCAACTCAGCAACTGAACCACCGAATCGCCGCCGACAACCCTTCGCGGACCGCCCCCGTGAACCACCCCGGCAGCCCACCCCCCCGCCCCGATCGGACCACCCTGGGACACAGGCCCCACCGGCAGCCCCCCCCCGGGATCGGACCCCCCAGGCCCCCGACCTACCTTGATCGCTGGTGTCTGTCGAAAGCATCTTGCGATCCTGGATCCTGGCCTTGCTCCGGGAGGTCCTGATGGGTAGGATGACATCTCTTCACTGGGGGGAGGGTAGCGGGGGGGGATGTTACATCTCTTCCCTGAGGGGGGGGTAGGGGGGGATGTGACATCTCTTCCCTGAGGGGGGTGGAGACGTCACATCCCCCCCCAACCCCCGCCTCAGGGAAGAGACATCACATCCCCCCCCGCCTCAGGGAAGAGACGTCACATCCCCCCCACACCCCCCCACCAGGGAAAGTCAAAGGCTGCGCAGACAGCAGTGCAGTCAGCGCTGCCTTTGACTTTCACGCTCGGGCGCGCTGAGTGCTGGCGGCTTCGAACTGCACATGCGCAGTTCGGTGCTCCGACAGATGCAAATGCACTAGGCCCCGCCCATTGGACCCGCACCGAAAAAAGGTGTATGGGGGCGCTGGAGCGCGGCTGCCGGGCGCGGGTCTGATTTACGACCACACCCGGCACTTAGAGCCGATTTGGTAAAATCGGCCCCCATGTGTCAGCGCAGGCTTGGTGGGCCAAAGGGCCTGCTCTTGTGCTGTAATGTTCCTTGTCCTTTGATTCAGGAAGATAGCTCACCATCATCAACCGCAACCAGGGGTGGTCAGTATAGAGGCTGGCACTGCCAGTGAAGCCCACATTCCCATAAAAAAAACTCAGCTCCGCATTGGAGAAAATCTTTGTTGAGACGAGGGATTTAAGTGGAACAGAAATCTGGAGTGCCCCTCCCACAACTTTCCGGGAGAAATCAAATTCAAACAAGTCAATACAAGTGTCTGATTTGCATGTATTTTCAATCTTACCCTCAGGCATCAGACAAGGAGGAACAGTTTAGCGAGAGCCAGTCAAAACTGCCTCAGGCCAAAAGCACACAGGCATCTTCACAGCTCCCACCACCGTGACCAGTTGTTATCTTCAGCCTCTCTGGGAGACAAGTGCATGAATGTGTTTTGCCTGTCAATACCTGTCTTGTTGTCGATACTGCAGGTGGCACGGTGGCGCAGTGGTTAGCACTGCTGCCTCACAGCGCCGGGGGGCAGGGGTTCGATACCCGGCTTGGGTCACTGTCTGTGGGGAGTCTGCACATTCTCCCCGTGTCTACGTGGGTTTCCTCCGGGTGCTCCGGTTTCCTCCCACAGTCTGAAAGATGTGCTGGTTAGGGTGCATTGGCCATGTTAAATTCTCCCTCAGTGTACCCGAACAGGCGCTGGAGTGTGGCGACTAGGGGATTTTCACACTAACTTCATTGCAGTGTTCATGTAAGACTACTTCATAGAATCATAGAATCCTACAGTGCAGATGGAGGCCATTCGGCCCATCAAGTCTGCACCGATCATATTCCCACCCAGGCCCCATTCCTGTAAGCCCACATATTTACCCTGCTAATCCCCCTGACACTCGGGTCAATTTTTTGATTTGATTTGATTTATTATTGTCACATGTTTTAGTATACAGTGAAAATTATTGTTTCTTGTGCGCTATACAGAAAAAGCATACCATTCATAGAGAAGGAAAGGAGAGAGTGCAGAATGCAGTGTTACAGTCATAGCGATGGTGTCGAGAAAGATCAACTTAATACATGGTAGGCCCATTCAAAAGTCTGATGGCAGCAGGGAAGAAGCTGTTCTTGAGCAGATTGGTATGTGACCTCAGACTTTTGTGTCTTTTTCCCGTCGGAAGAAGGTGGAAGAGAGAATGTCCGGGGTGCGTGGGGTCCTTAATTATGCTGGCTGCTTTGCCGAGGCAGCAGAAAGTGTAGACAGAGTCAATGGATGGGAGGCTGGTTTGCGTGATGGATTGGGCTACATTCACGACCTTTTGTAGTTTCTTGCGGTCTTGGGCAGAGCAGGAGCCCCATACCAAGCTGTGATACAACCAGGAAGGATGCTTTCTATGGTGCATCTGTACAAGTTAGCATGACCAATCCACCTAATGATTCTACTTGTGGCACTAATGAATAAACATAGAACATAGAACAGTACAGCACAGAACAGGCCCTTCGGCCCACGATGTTGTGCCGAGCTTTATCTGAAACCAAGATCAAGCTATCCCACTCCCTATCATCCTGGTGTGCTCCATGTGCCTATCCAATAACCGCTTAAATGTTCCTAAAGTGTCCGACTTCACTATCACAGCAGGCAGTCCATTCCACACCCCAACCACTCTCTGAGTAAAGAACCTACCTCGGACATCCTTCCTATATCTCCCACCATGAACCCTATAGTTATGCCCCCTTGTAATAGCTCTATCCACCCGAGGAAATAGTCTTTGAACATTCACTCTATCTATCCCCTTCATCATTTTATAAACCTCTATTAAGTCTCCCCTCAACCTCCTCCACTCCAGAGAGAACAGCCCTAGCTCCCTCAATCTTTCCTCATAAGACCCACCCTCCAAACCAGGCAGTATCCTGGTAAATCTCCTTTGCACTCTTTCCAGCGCTTCCGCATCCTTCTTATAGTGAGATGACCAGAACTGCACACAATATTCCAAATGTGGTCTCACCAAGGTCCTGTACAGTTGCAGCATAACCCCACGGTTCTTAAACTCCAACCCCCCTGTTAATAAAAGCTAACACACTATAGGCCTTCTTCACAGCTCTATCCACTTGAGTGGCAACCTTCAGAGATCTGTGGATATGGACCCCAAGATCTCTCTGTTCCTCCACAGTCTTCAGAACCCTACCTTTGACCCTGTAATCCACATTTAAATTTGTCTTACCAAAATGAATCACCTCACATTTATCAGGGTTAAACTCCATCTGCCATTTTTCAGCCCAGCTTTGCATCCTATCTATGTCTCTTTGCAGTCTACAACAACCCTCCACCTCATCCACTACTCCACCAATCTTGGTGTCATCAGCAAATTTACTGATCCACCCTTCAGCCCCCTCCTCTAAGTCATTAATAAAAATCACAAAGAGCAGAGGACCAAGCACTGATCCCTGTGGCACTCCGCTAGCAACCTGCCTCCAGTCCGAAAATTTTCCATCCACCACCACCCTCTGTCTTCGATCAGATAGCCAGTTACCTATCCAATCAGCCAACTTTCCCTCTATCCCACACCTCCTTACTTTCATCATAAGCCGATCATGGGGGACCTTATCAAACGCCTTACTAAAATCCATGTATATGACATCAACTGCCCTACCTTCATCAACACACTTAGTTACCTCCTCAAAAAATTCAATCAAATTTGTGAGGCATGACTTGCCCTTCACGGATCCGTGCTTACTATCCCGGATTCATCCGCATCTTTCTAAATGGTCGTAACATAAGACTTAAACTGATAGCTCCTTCCGCAACATTGACCATCGAGAAGGACAAGGGCAGCAGATGCATGGGAACACCACCACACCTTGGCGTTAATGTAAGCCTACTTGTGACTAATAATTAAGCTTCAGAAACCAAAGAGGGTGTGTGAGTTGCACTTGCCCTTGGTGCGGCCTTGAAGACATCTTCAGCTGAGAGTGGTGAGAGGTGGCGACCGATCCCACCCTCTCGCTTTCTGGATCCAGGCTGCCATCAATTGGTAGCCGCCTATGTATTGATGAATGGTCTGCATAATTGGTTCACCATCAAAGGGGGAATTCACAAATTAATTACAAATTAATTAACTTCAGCACCATGTAACGTTGGCACCGTCAATGCTCAAAGGTTTATGTCTCTTCACATCCAACTGCCACAACTGCTGCCCAACTGCATCCTTTGATTAGGCGGCCAGATGTCCCCAACATACTTTCTGCTTCACAATGGGTTTCTCGTTTAATTAAATTGGATCCGCACCAGATCTGCCGTCAACCTGTCTTCCTTTGATTGTTCAAATCCGACTTTTGGACTCCAAAGGGTTGCCACATTCAGAGAGCTCCTGGGATAGAAGAGACGCGGCCAACAACCGTTGCCAGGAGTTTTCCCTGACCACCTGGCCGGCTGGTGCTAGAATTGAAGGCATGGTGGTCACATCAGCCGGAATTGTGCTCCTTGCTGAATGGGCTGCGTCGGAAGGAGAGGCAGTGATTTAAATGGTCCAAATTCTCAAGATACCCATTGGTGTGGAAGATCATTCAGCCTGTCTGAATCCACCTGAGTCCATTCAGGGTGGCACGGTGGCACAGTGGTTAGCACCGCTGCCTCACAGTGCCAGGGACCCATGTTCGATTCCCGGCTTGGGTCACTGTCTGTGTGGAGTTTGCATGTTCTCCCCATGTCTGCATGGGTTTCCTGTGAGTGCTCCAGTTTCCTCCGAAAGATGTGCTGGTTAGGGTGCATTGGCCATGCTAAATTCTCCCTCAGTGTACCCGAACAGGCGCCGGAGTGTGGCGACTCGGGGATTTTCACTGTAACTTCATTGCAGTGTTAATATAAGCTTACTTGTGACACTAATAAAAAACAACCTCTCTATCCCAAGGGGGCACAGTGGTTGGCACTGCTGCCTCACAGTGTCAGGGTCTCAGGTTCGATTCCAGCCTTGGGCAACTGTCAGTGCAGAATTTGCACTTTCTCTTCGTGTCTGCATGAGTTTCCTCTGGGTGCTCTGGTTTCCTCCCAGAGTCTGAAATATGTACAGATTAGGTGGATTCAGAGAATCATAGAATCCCTACAGTACAGAATGAGGCCATTTGGCCCATTGAGTCTGGAATGACTCCACCCAGGTCCTACTCCCATAACCCCACGCATTTACCCTGCTAATCCCCCTGACACTAGGGTCAATTTAGCATGGCCAATCAACCTAACCCGCAAGCCTTTGGCCATGCTAAATAACTCCTCCATGTCCCAAGATATCTAAGTTAGGGGGGATTCGTGGGGTAAATGTGAGGTTTCGGGGTAAGCCTAGGTAAGAGTTGGTGCAGACGCGATGGGCTGAATGGCCTCCTTTTACTTATCAAAATTCTAAGTGATTCTAAAAATAAAGCGATGTTCCCTCACTGACTATAAGGCACAGGAGCAGAAGTAGGCCATTCAGCCCGTCGAGCCTGCTCCGCCATTCAATGAGATCATGACTGATCTGATGTGATAATCCTCAACTCCACTTTCCCACTTTATCCCCATAACCCTCGATTCCCTTACTGATTAAAAATCTGTCTGTCTCAGCCTTGAACATAGTTAACGACCCAGCCTCTACAGCCCTCTCCGGGAAAGAATTCCACAGATTCACTGCCCTCTGAGAGAAGAAATTCCTCCTCATCTCTGTGTTAACTGGGTCAACCATTACTCTGAGATTATGCCCTCATGTCCTGGACTGTTTGTTAATGTTCCAGGGAAGTGCTTTGGGACATTTTATCATGTTAAAGGTGCTATATCAATATCAGTTGTTGTTGAGTTATGGGCCACAACTTTCAGGCCCCACCCACTGGAGGCATCTTCTGGTCCTGTCAACGGTGACCTCCACCCCCCATCACCACCGCCATGGCACATTGCGTGACAGGCTGCAAGGCAAGCAAAAACCTCATAGACACTGCAGGTCTGGAAGATCCGGGCTCCAGTCGATGGCGGACCATCTCTGCTGCCAGAATATATAGCCTGGGAGGGAGGGTCACATAAAATCCAGTCCATGGTCCCCATTGTTCTCTGGTCAAAAGCAACAGTGGCCCATGCACGCAACAAGCTTTGCAAGCAGAAATGTGATGAATGACTTTTTTTATTCATTTGTGGGACATGGGCGTTGCTGGCTGGCCAGCATTTATTGCCCATTCCTAGTTGCCCGTTGAGAGTCAACCACATTGCTGTGGCTCTGGAGTCACACGTAGGCCAGACCGGGTAAGGACGGCAGATTTCCTTCCCTAAAGGGACATCAGTGAACCAGATGGCTTTCTCCAACAATTGACAATGCCTCTTCATTCTTAATTCCAGATTTTTTCATTGAATTCAAATTCCACCATCTGCCATGGCGGGATTTGAACTCGGGTCCCCCAGAACATTAGCTGAGTTTCTGCATTAATACTCCAGCGATAATACCACTAGGCCATCGCCTCCCCATTAAGTGAAACAATGGCCGGTATATTTCCAAGTCAGGATGGTGTGGGGATCGGAAGGGGCATTGTATGTGTTGGTGTGCCCATGGGTCTGCTGCCCTCGTCCTTTGAGGTGCGAGAGGTTGCAGATTTTGGAGCGTGCTCTCTAAGGAGTCTTGGTGAGTTGCTGGTGTGCAGATTGTATATTTTACACACTGCTGCTACAGTGGTGGAGGGAGTATCTGTTGTGATTGTCCTTCTAGATGGAAGGCGCTGTCTAGGGAGCCTTAGTGAATAATGCTTCCAATGGTTGATTGGTCTAGGTTGCAGAGATAAATGCAAAAGGTTAAGCACAGTGGACAGGAGAAATCTTTATCCATTCTCTCCTGAACCTACCATGGCAATAATGTACAGGATTCACTGCTTCATCAAAAGCACCTTCTAAACCCGTGACCACTACCATCGAGAGGGACAAGGACAGCAGTTAAATGGGAACACCACCATCTAGAAGTTCCCCTCCAAGCCACTCAGCATCCTGACTTGGAAATATATGGGCCGTTCCGTCGCAGTCATTGGGTCAAAATCCTGGAATTCCCTTCCTAACAGCATTGTGGGTGTATCAACACTCTTGGGCAGTAGCGGTTCGAGAAGCCTATGAAGTTCTAATGGGACTGGACGGGGTGGATGCAGGAAGGATGTCCCCGATGGTGAGGGAGCCCAGAACCAGAGGTCACAATCTGAGGATACAAGGTTTAGGACGAAGATGGGGAGGAATTTCTTCACCCAGAGAGTGGTCAGCCTGTGGAATTCATTAGCACAGAAAGTAGTTCAGACCAAAACATTGAATGTTTTCAAGGAGTTAGAAATAGCACTTGAGGCAAAAGGATTAAAAGATTTGGGGGAATGGTGGGATCAGACAATTGATTTGGATAATTACTGATGATCATAAAGAATGGTGGAGCAGTCTTGAAGGGCTGAATGGCCTCCTTCTGCTCCTATTTTCTATATTTCTAAGTTTGGTATGTTGGCCTTCATCATGGAGAATTCAAGTCCATGAACAAGGATGTCTTGATGCAATTATACAAGACCTTGGTGAGCTGACACATGAAACATTGTGGGCCTGATTTTACCAAAACTTCGCGCCCGAAAACGGGCGTGAAATCGTGGTAAAGTTGGGCGTCGGGCCTATACCGCGATCTGCACTCGATTCCGAGCAGATCGCGGCTTTACCGACACCCAATTCGGGTGCCGGTCCGGCGCGTGCCTGAATCGGGCAGCCCGACGATTTAAATGCATTTGCATGCATTTAAATCGACTTAATGAACCGGGCGCCCAACTCTACCGCCAAATCCCACTTTACCGTCTTCTGGCCCGATCCGCATCCACGCTGTAACCGACCTGCAAAATAAAAGTCTGAAGTCGCTGCTGCAGCCTCCGAAGAGCGGGGTCAGAGACTGCAACGGCTCTCTGACCCAGGTCATCCTCTGGTCGGGGCGGGAGGAGGGTGGGAGGAGGAGAGGGGATGTGACATCTCATCCCCTGGGGTTGGGGGGGGGCGTTAGAGGGGAGGGGGTGTGACATCTCATCCTCTGGTCGGGGGGGGTTCCGCTGCCTGTCTGTGGCCGATCCCTCCTGGCACCATCACTGGTTCACTACCAGCCACAGCCATCTCTCCTGCTCTCTCACACCTGCAGGGAAGAATAATCTGTGGCTGGTAGTGAACCAGTGATGGTACCAGGAGGGATCGGCCGCAGACAGGCCGCGGAACCGCCCCCCCCCCGACCAGAGGATGAGACGTCACACCCCCTCTCTGCCCCCCCCCCAACCCCCCCGCCCCAAGGTGATGATCGGTCACCCCCCCTCTCCACCCCACCCCAGGGGATGATCAATCACACCCCCCCCCCCGCCCCCGACCAGAGGATGATCGTCAGAGAGCCGCTTTCTCCGCTTTCTGCTTTTTTTTTCGCATCCGGGTGCGCTGTCAGATTTTTTTCGAACTGCGCATGCGCAGTTCAGAGCTCCGATCGGTCCACCAGCGCTAAGCCCCTCCCACAGCGCGGATCGGGCTGGAGCTGGCAAAATGCGTATGGGCGCACTGGAAAGAGGATTCCAGGCTCGGATCTATCTGACGCCCGGATCCGGCACTTAGACTCAAAATGGTAAAATTCCCCCCGTGTGTAGTTTCCATCTCCTTGTCCGAGGAAGGATGTTCTTGCTCTCGAGGGAGTGCAGCGAAGGTTTACCAGACTGATTCCGGGGATGACAGGATTGACGTATGAGGAGAGATTGAATCGGTTAAGATTGTATCAGGAATTCAGAAAAATGAGAGAGGATCTCATAGAAACCTATAAAATTCCAACAGGACTCGACAAGGTAGATGCAAGAAGGATGTCCCCAATGGTGCAGGTGTCCAAAACCAAGGATCACAATCTCTGGATACAAGGTTTAGGACAGAGATGAGGAGACATTTCTTCACCCAGAGCCTGTGGAATTCGTTACCACAGAAAGTAGTTGAGGCCAAAACATTGAATGTTTTAAAGCAGTTAGATAGAGCTCTTGAGGTGTAGGGGATGGAAAGATATGGGGGGAAGGCGGGGTCAGGCTATTGAGTTGGACCATAGAATCCTGCAGTGCAGAGGGAGGCCATTCAGTCCATCAAACCTGCCCTGACCACAATCCCAGCCAGGCCCTATCCCCATAACCCCATGCATTCACCCTCGCTAGTCCCACTGACACTAAGGGGCAATTTAGCATGGCCAATCCACCTAATCCGCACATGTTTGGACAGTGGGAGGAAACCGGAGCACCCGGAGGAAACCCACACAGACACGAGGGAGAACGTGGAAATTCCACACAGACAGTCACCCAGGCGGGAATTGAACCCGGGTCCCTGGCGCGCTGTGAGGCAGCAGCTCTAACCACTGTGCCACCGTGCTGCCCATGATCAAAATGAATGGCCAAGGGGCTGAATGGCCTCCTTTTGCTCCGATTATCTATGTTTCTGCGTTTCTAAGAAGGTGGCTCACTACCAAGGAATGGGCAACAATTGCCAGCCTTGTCAGTGCTGCCCACACCTCATGAACGCATTAATAAAAGAGCCCCAATGAACTGAGCCAAACTGGCAGAGATAGCGACCAGGATAAAAGCAAATTACTGCGGATGCTGGAATCTGAAACCAAAAGGGAAAATGCTGGAAAATCTCAGCAGGTCTGGCAGCATCTGTAAGGAGAGAAAAGAGCTGACGTTTTGAGTCCAGACGACCCTTTGTCAAAGCTAAAAGACTAAAAGAGATAGTGACCTGCCTTGGCCACCGTCAGTTGCATTGCGAGTGTGGCCAAGCAGGTTTACATTGCATTGCTCACACGGATAGTGCGGGTGTGAGGCAGGCGCACACATCCCGCTTCCCTCCAAGTAACCTTCCCTTAATAATGATATCGCTCGGTACATCTTGCTGACAGCACCAATGAGGACGGCAGCAGCAGAGATGTCTAAAGCTCATCCAAATATCTTTGCTTTTCACCACAAGCCATGTTCCTTGGCTGCGATTTCAGTCGAAAGTGCCACAGCTGAATGGTTGGACAGCGTTGATCTTGTAAATGAGCTGGCTGAAACAAAGGCAAGAAACTCATTTTCAACGGACTCCATTCCGATCCAAATTTATTGGGATTTACAGGAGTTAGAGCCACAGGAAGCCAGCTAATCAGTGGAACAAAAGAACAGCAGGCATTGCGAAAATCATCTCATCTTTTGTAATGCTCAGCGAAGCCTTTATTGTGTTTTATCTCTATTCCCCTTTCCCAGTTCTCCGAAGTTTTTTTTTTAAGTAGGATCTGCTGCGGGAAATGAACGTTTCCGTGCCCTTCAGTGGAACACGGCAAGCTGTGCTGTTCCTTGAGCAGATAGGGATGGATATTACTGTTTAACTGTGTCTCCAGGCATCAGCCATGGCCTACTTACTGGGAACGCTCTCGACTCTGAGCCGGGGGTGGGAGTGGGGGGGGGGGGCGAGGTGGGAGGTGGCTGGGACTTCAAGAACTGATCCGTGGAACTTTAGCTCATGATCTAGTCTGGCGCGCTGGTACGGTGCTGAGGGAGCGCAGCACTGTCGAAAACACCCATCTCGTGGATGAGGTGTTATACCGGGTTCTTGTCTCTTCCCAAAGTTGGGCACCAAGGCTCCTTAGGCAGCATCTCCCAAACCCAGCACCTCCCCCAACTAGAGGGGCAAGGGCAGTAGATACTTGGGAACACCACCACCTAGAAGTTCCCCTCCAGGTCTCTCACCACCCTGACTTGGAAATATATCTTTGCTGCCATGTGTGTAACTATAGGAAACCAGATTTAGGCTGGGAACTGGAATTTCTCCAATTTCCCGTGACGGTACTGTGGTCACTGTGGGGGAGCATTGGGTGGCACAGTGGTTAGCACTGCTGCCTCACAGCACCAGGGAGCCAGTTCAATTCCAGCCTCGGGTCACTGTCTGTGTGGAGTTTGCACATTCTCCCTGTCTCTGCAGGGGCTTCCTCCGAGTGCTCCAGTTTCCTTCCACACTCCAAAATATGTGCAGGTTCAGTGGATTGGACATGGTAAATTATCCCTAAGTGTCCCAAGATGTGTAGGTTAGGTGGATTAGCTGGGTAAATACATGGGATTACAGGGAACAGATCTGGGTGGGATTGCCACTTAGTGTCAGGGGTTATAAGGATAGGGCCTGGGTGGGATTGTTGTCAGTGCAGACTCAATGGGCCGAATGGCCTCCTTCTGCACTGTAGGGATTCTATAATTGTTTGATTCAATGGGGTTGTCCAAGAAACGTCAAACCCAGTTGTAGTTTGCAGGGTATACAGATATGATTCATCCTTCACCTCCTCATGTGGTACATTCCTGCGTCCATAATAAGGGAGTCTTGTGGGTTGAGTCCAGTTGCCTCAGAGTCAGAAGCTCTGGGTTCGATGTAGGGTGACACGATGGCACAGTGGTTAGCATGGCTGCCTCACAGCACCAGGGACCTGGGTTCGATTCCCGGCTTGGGTCACTGTCTGTGTGGAGTCTGCACTTTATCCCCGTATCTGCGTGGGTTTCCTCCGGGTGTTCCCGTTTCCTCCCACACCCTGAAAGACGTGCTGGTTGTGGGAGCATCGGCCGTGCTAAATTCTCCCTCAGTGTACTCGAACAGGCACCGGAGTGTGGCGACCAGGGGATTTTCACAGTAACTTCATTGCAGTGTTAATGTAAGCCTTACTTGTGACTAATAAATAAACTTTCAGCATAATTTAATTGCAACTTAATACCTGTGATGGCAATGCGATACATTCATTGGCGGGAGGGTGGAGTTACATGTTGACACAGGCAGATAATCCTTGGAAGTGCCCCCTCCCCCACCGAAAGGCGAAAATAAAAAACAACTTGACATCTCGGGCGGGAGATCTTTCCTTCAACAAAGACACCGTCAGCTGAAACTGGAACCTTCATCTCTCCTTTCAGCGGAGCTGCTGTTTGTAAGCTCGATATTTCAAACGAGGGTTGATGTAATCATTGGTTTGATCTACCAATATGCAATTCACTCTGACACCTGGACTAAGGCTGCACTCTGAGACTGCGGTCTACATATCCGGGAGATATCAAATTTGTGTACAGAAAAATAGACCATTAAAACCATAAAGCCTGTTCCTTTTTGATAAATCCAACCTATCAACCTTCTCACCATGTTCCCCAATCCCTTCCTGCTCTCGCAACACATCCAGTTGGTTCTTGCGCCCACCTGTTTTGTCTGCAGCAATGTCCTTTCTTTGCAAACTTTTTGCCGTTACCGTGCGGGTGTAAGAGTTTTCTTTGACTTCCCTTCTTACTCTTGTCTTCCTCATCTGGAGCTCGTGTCTCCAAGGATTCAAACCTTTCACCATCGCAGTGAGTTTAATGGAATTAATGTTGGCAGTTCCTTTCATACCCTTGAAGTCTTCAATTAAGTCACCGCAAAGTCTCCTCCTGTCTGACGGTATCGAGACCAACATCTCTGTCTTTTTCTCCTAATTAAATTGCTGATACTGGGGAGCATCCCTTTTGTCTCCCACCTCAAGGGCAATAACGTCCACAGTGATTGATGTGGAGACAGCTTCAACTTTGAAGAGTAGGTTATTGGAGGAATCCTGGGTAAAGGGGAGATGGGACGGACGTGGGCGCAGGAGATAGAATTACTGCTTGTGAGAAGCATTAACGTCAATTGCAATATTGTGCCTTTATGTAGCACCTGTAACTTAGTAATGGCCATAGTAAATTGCCGTAGTGTCTGTGGTGAACCATAGATGGTTACCACTATGGGTACTGAACCATAGATGGTTATCACTGTGGGTACTTGTACATATGTTACTCTGCTTGCTGTTGGGGTTAGGGTTGGGGTGTTCTACCTGTTGGTATTGTTCTGTGGTACACTCCGGTTGGCTCCGCCTTCCTATAGGGGTATAAAGGTCACTGCACTTCCTAGTGACCCTTTAGTCTAGGATTGTATGGTTAAACAGTATGCTCTATTCTTGTTGCTAATAAAAGCCTTTATTTCCCGAGTACGATCGAGCATCTCGAGTGAATTAATCACGCATCAATTTTATTAGCAACAATTTTGGTTAACAAAAAAAAACACCATGGAGCAAATGTTAAAACCAGATCAACTTACCTTAGATCCGTGTGCCGCTGGAGCGTCGAACACTTTCGACCATTGGTTGAAGTGTTTTCAGGATTATATCGACGCCTCAACAGCAGTCCAAACTGACGCCGACAGATTGCGGGTCCTCCACGCAAGGGTAAGCAACACGGTGTATGCTACAATCCGTGATTCTCAAGACTACAAAGAGGCTATCGAATTACTCAAGAAGTTGAACCATAAACAGCCGAACGAGATTCATGCTCGTCACTTACTAGCCACTCGACGGCGGCAGCCCGGCGAAACGACGGCACAGTACCTGCGCGAACTCCAGCAGCTAGCCAGAGCCTGCAATTGCAAGCCAGTGTCGGCCACCCAGTGCACTAATGAGCTGATCCGAGATGCGTTTGTGGCGGGAATTGGCTCATCCTATATTCACCTGCGGCTGCGAGAGCAAGGTAATTTGGACCTAGCTAAGACGGTGGAATTGGCTGATACGATGGGAACGGCCTCCAGAAGTCTTGAAACTTACCCCACCGACCATGTGGGAACATCGTGGCAAGCACAGCCACCGACTCAACTCTACCCAGCGGCTCCGAGGAACTGCACGATCGTGCTTTCAACCTCAGACCTGACGGCTGCGGCAGCTCCAGGAGGCCCACGGTGCTATTTCTGTGGATTGGCAAAGCACCCTCGTCAGCGATGTCCGGCCAGAACGGTATTTTGCTCCGCGTGTGGGAAGAAAGGGCACTATGCTAAAGTGTGCCGAGCGAAACCACCTTTGAAGCCGAGCAGTGTTGCATGTGACTCCCCAAGATCCGGCTCCTCGTCTCCAGGTTCGTCGATGTCTTCGAACACGTGCGAGCCCGGGTGCCGCCATTCCTGAGGACGACGACGCAAGACACGAGCGACCTGCAAGTGCCGCCACTTTCAACGCCATCGGCCACGTGCAATCCATGGGCGCAGCCATTTTGGTCGGCACCGGCCACAGACGACCAGCAGGGGTCCTCATCATCGATCACCTCAGCTGCCTGCAGTTGCACTCGGGATCCAACAGTGGCGTCAATCATCCTGGACCAGGCCAAGCCTCACATACTCGACAAGTCCATGATGGACATAGAGGTAAACGGACGCCTGACACATTGTCTGTTTGACAGCAGGAGCACGGAGAGTTTCATTCATCCTGATACTGTGAAACGGTGCGCTCTCCGCGTGCAAGCTGTCAGGCAGACAATCTCTATGGCGTCGAGGTCCCGATCTGTTACCGTTCTTGGGAGCTGCGTGGTAACTTTAGCGGTGCGGGGCACAGTTTATGAGAACTTCAGGCTCCTCGTGTTACCGCACCTTTGCGCTCCGGTACTCCTGGGGCTAGACTTTATGGTCCACCTGAAGAGTGTGATCCTGCAGTACGATGGGCCACTCCCTCCACTTTCAGTGGGAGAACAGCAACCTCCAAATTGCCCAGCGCGCTCCACATGCAGTCTCTCAACCCTCAAAATTACCCCACCTCCTTTATTTGCAAATCTCGTGCCAGGCTGCAAACCCATCGCAACTAAGAGCAGGTGTTACAGCGCTGAGGATCGGATCTTTATTCGATCTGAGGTTCAGCGGCTCCTCAGGGAAGGGATCATCCAACCTAGCACTAGCCCATGGAGAGCACAAGTCGCTGTGGTCAAGACTGGAGACAAGCCCCGGATGGTCATAGACTATAGTCAGACCATTAATAGGTACACGCAGCTGGACGCGTACCCTCTCCCGCGCATATCTGACATGGTCAACCAGATTGCGCAGTACCGGGTGTTCTCCACCATCGACTTGAAGTTAGCCTACCACCAGCTCCCCATTCGCCAGGAGGACCGGAAATACACGGCCTTTGAGGTGGATGGCCGTCTTTACCACTTCTTAAGGGTCCCTTTTGGCGTCACTAATGGGGTCTCGGTTTTCCAGCGTGAGATGGACCGAATGGTGGACCAAAACGGGCTACGGGCTACCTTCCCGTACCTGGACAACGTCACTATCTGCGGCCATGACCAGCAGGACCACGATGCCAACCTCCTGAAGTTTTTACGCACTGCGTCTCGCCTGAATCTGACCTATAACAGGGAGAAGTGTGTGTTCAGCAAGCGCCGCCTAGCAATCCTCGGATACGTGGTGGAAAACGGGGTCCTCGGCCCCGATCCAGACCGTATGCGTCCCCTCCTTGAACTTCCCCTACCCACTAGCATCAAAGCACTGAGGAGATGCTTAGGCTTCTTCTCGTATTACGCACAGTGGGTTCCCAATTATGCGGACAAAGCCCATCCGCTCATAAAATCTACCTCTTTTCCCCTGACAGCAGAGGCTCGCCTAGCCTTTGAAGGGATAAAAGCTGACATCGCGAAAGCCACGATGCACGCTGTCGATGAGTCCATCCCATTCCAGGTGGAGAGTGATGCATCTGATTTCGCCCTGGCTGCCACACTTAACCAGGCGAGCACGCCCGTCGCCTTTTTCTCTCGCACCCTCCAAGGCCCTGAAATTCGGCACAACTCTGTGGAAAAAGAGGCTCAGGCCATTGTGGAGGCCGTACGGCATTGGCGCCATTATTTGGCGGGGAAACGGTTTATCCTGCTCACGGACCAGAGGTCCATGGCATTCATGTTCAATAACACGTTGAGGGGAAAGATCAAGAACGATAAAATCTTGAGGTGTAGAATCGAACTCTCCACCTACAACTATGATATCATGTATCGTCCGGGGAAGCTCAATGAGCCCTCAGATGCCCTGTCGCGTGGAACATGTGCCAGTGTGCAGGAGGACCAGCTACAGGCCCTCCACAATGATCTCTGCCATCCGGGGATCACTCGGCTCTTCCATTTTGTAAAGGCCCGGAATCTGCCCTACTCCATAGAGGATGTCAGGTCGATAACTCGAAGCTGCCAGGTATGTGCTGAATGCAAGCCGCACTTCTACCGACCTGACAGGGCACACCTCATTAAGGCCACTCGCCCTTTTGAAAGACTGAGTGTGGATTTCAAGGGCCCCCTTCCTTCGACAGATCGGAATGTGTACTTCCTCAACGTGGTTGACGAGTACTCCCGATTCCCTTTTGCCATTCCCTGTTCTGACATGTCAGCTGCCACGGTCATCAAAGCCCTGCGGGATCTTTTTACCCTGTTCGGTTACCCCAGTTATATCCACAGTGATAGGGGTTCGTCGTTTATGAGCGACGACTTGAGGCAATACCTGCTCTCTAAAGGAATTGCCTCAAGTAGGACTATGAGTTACAACCCCAGGGGTAACGGGCAGGTCAAAAGAGAAAACGCTACAGTCTGGAAGGCTGTCTTACTGGCGTTAAGGTCCAGGGGTCTTCCAGTCTCCCGTTGGCAAGAGGTACTTTCTGATGCGCTCCATTCAATCCGGTCCCTCCTGTGTACGGCAACCAACGCTACCCCACATGAGCGGATGTTTACCTTCCCTAGGAAGTCTTCCTCTGGGACCTCACTGCCGCCTTGGTTGACGTACTCAGGACCTGTCCTCCTGCGGCGGCATGTTAGGACCCGCAAGTCCGACCCTTTGGTTGAACAGGTCCATCTCCTCCACGCCAACCCTCAGTATGCCTATATAGCATATCCTGACGGGCGAGAGGACACAGTCTCTATCCGAGATCTGGCACCTGCAGGGGACCAGGAAACCCCCGTTGCTCCCGCACCCCTAGTTAGGGTTCCTTTGCCCATTCTCTCCCCTCCTGGCATGGCGCGGGCAGTATCGGGACCGCCACTTAATCCTCTTTCTCCCGTGTACAGCTTGCCTGAGTCCAGGAGATTGTCGCCACCTCGAGGTCCACCCGTCCGTGAGGAACTGGAGGAGTCACTGGACACCACCTTGGAGAGAGGGTCACCACGGTCACCAGAACCGGCGCTACCGCCAGTGCTGCGGAGGTCGCAGAGACGGTGCGGACCTCCGATACGACTGAACTTGTGAATATATGGACAGTTCGTACTGTTTTTTTTGCCCCACCGGCCTTTGTTTTTAAAGGAGGGGTGACTGTGGTGAACCATAGATGGTTATCACTATGGGTACTGAACCATAGATGGTTATCACTATGGGTACTTGTACATGTGTTACTCTGCTTGCTGTTGGGGTTAGGGTTGGGGTGTTCTACCTGTTGGTATTGTTCTATGGTACACTCCGGTTGGCTCCGCCTTCCTATAGGGGTATAAAGGTCACTGCACTTCCTAGTGACCCTTTAGTCTAGGATTGTATGGTCAAACAGTATGCTCTATTCTTGTTGCTAATAAAAGCCTTTATTTCCCGAGTACGATCGAACATCTCGAGTGAATTAATTGCGCATCAGTGTCTAAAGATGTGCAGGTTTGGTGGATTGGCCATGCTCAATAGCCCCTTCGTGTCCAAAGATGTGTGGATTAGGTGGATTGGCCATTCTAAATTGCCCCTTCGTGTCCAAAGATTGGGTGGATTGGCCAAGCTAAATTGCCTGTTAGTGCCTAACAATGTGTAGCACCTGTAACTTAGTAAGAGGCTTCAGGTCTCTTTGCGGGGATATAATGAGACAAAATTGGCACTGAACCAATAAAGGTGAAACATTAGGACAACGCCAGAGATCCAGGTTCAATTCTGGCTTTGGGTGATTGTGTGGATTCTGCACGTTTCCCTTGTGTCTGCGTGGGTTTCCTCCCACAATCCAAAAATGTGCAGGTTAGGTGGATTGGCCATGCTGAATTGCCCTTTAGTGTTCAAAGATATGGAGTTAAGGGATAGGGTGGAGGGGAGGGCAAGGGCAAGGTGCTCTGTTAGAGAGTTGGTGCAGACATAATGGGCTGAATTAACACTGCAATGAAGTTACTGCGAAAATCCACGAGTCACCACACTCTGGCGCCTGTTCGGGAACACTAAGGGAGAATTTAGCACGGCCAATGCGCCTAACCAGCACATCGTTCGGACTGTGGGAGGAAACCGGAGCATCCGGAGGAAACCGACGCAGACACAGGGAGAATGTGCAAACTCCACATAGACAGTGACCCAAGCTGGGGATTGAACCCGGGTCCCTAGCGCTGTGGGGCAGCAGTGCTAACCATTCTGCCATCATGCCGCCCCAGAATAAAGCCAAGTAGAGTAAAGGGTACAGTCCAGGAGCTATCGCCATGCTCATCTCTGCGCAACACCACACTGACCTCTGAGTCTGGGCCATCACTGTGCGGGGGGGCGGGGGGCGGTGCTGTACTCAGTCTGACATTAACCCTGTGCATGTCAGACCCTCAGACAGCAGACACAATGAGTAGAGGATTCCATTATTTTCCAGTTCGTGAAGCCAGCAGTTATCTCCATTGTAGTCTCAGTTCCCCTTCCCTGGCCTGTAGATTGAGTGAAATTTCCCTGAGCGGATCCCCAGTTGAGAGTGACGATGACCCCAGGAGTGTTGGGCTGGTGTGCGGTGGTGGGAGGTGGGGGGAAAATAAGGCAGTAACCTGTCTCCTGATGAGTGTCCCATTGGAGAAGCTCACATCTCATAGAATCGCACAACACATAAAGAGTGACCTTTCAGCCCATCGTCATTGTGCTGGGTCTTTGAGAAGGCTGTCCAATCAGCTCAACTTCCCCATTCATGGGATCATAGAATCCATACAGTGCAGAAAGAGGCCATTCGGCCCATCGAGCCTGCATCAACCTCAATCCCACCCAGGCTCTATCTCCATAACCACATATATTTACCTTTTGGTCCCCCTGACACTATAAGTGCAATTTAGCATGGCCAATCCACCTAACCAACACATCATTAGGACTGTGGGAGGAAACTGGAGCACGCGGTGGAAACCCACGCAGACATGGGGAGAACGTGCCAACTCCGACAGTGACCCAACACCAGAATTGAACCCGTGCCCCTGGCGCTGTGAGGCAGCAGTGCTAACCACTGTGCCACCGTGCCATCCATCACCCTGCACATCATTTGAAAAGTCAATCGGAACAGACAGGATGGTTTGTGCAGCATCACAGTTATCTACAGAGGCTTCCTGTTTGTGGGAGTGTGTGTGTGAGTGTGGGAGTGTGATTGTGTGTGTGTGTGAGTGTGTGTGTGATTGTGAGTGTGTGAGTTTGAGTGTGATTTTGTGAGCGTGTGTGTGAGTGTGTGTGTGTGTGTGTGAGTATGAGTGTATGTGTGTGTGAGTGTATGTGTGAGTGTGTGTGTTTGTGAGAGTGAGTGAGCGTGAGTGTGTGTGTGAGTATGTGACTGTGTGAGTGTGAATGTGTGAGTGTGAGTGTGACTGTGAGTGTGCCTGTGTGTGTGTGTGAGTGAGTGTAAGTGCGAGGTTGTGAGAGTGTGTGTGAGTGCGAGTTTGTGAGTGTGTGTGTGAGTGTGTGTGTGAGTGTGCATGTGTGAGTGTGAGTGTATGAGTTTGTGTGTGTGTGTGTGCGAGTGTGTCCATGTGTGTGAGTGTGAGTGAGTGTGAGTGTGTGTGTGAGTGTGTGTGTGAGTGTGTGTGTGAGAGTGAGTGTGAGAGTGAGTGTGAGTGTGTGTGTGAGTGTGTGTGTGAGTGTGTGTGTGTGTCTGAGTGTGTGTGTAAGTGTGTGTGTGTGTGAGTGAGTATGAGTGTGTGTGTGTGTGTGAGTGTGTGTGTGAGAGTGAGTGTAAGTGAGTGAGAGTTTGTGTGTGTGAGTGCGAGTGTGTGTGTGCGCGTGTGAGTGTGTGTGAGTGTGACTAAGTGTTTGTGTGTGAGTGGGAGTGAGTCTGAGTGTGTGTGTGACTGAGTGTGAGTGTGTGAGTATAGGTGTGTGTGTGAGTGTGTGTGAGTCTGTGTGTGAGTCTGTGTGAGTGTGTAAGAGTGCGTGTGTGTGTTTGTGTGGGTGTGTGTGTGTGTGTGTGAGTGCATGAGTGTGAGGGAGTGTGAGTGTGTGAGTATGTGTGAGTGTGTGTGTGTGTGAGTGTGTGAGTGCGTGTCTGAGTGTGTGTGTGAGTGTGTTTGTGTGTAAGTGTGAGTGTGTGTGTTTGTGTGTGAGTGAGTGTGTGTGTGTGTGTGAGTGTGTGTGTGTGTGCATGAGTGTGTGTGAGTGTGTGTGTGAGTGTGTGAGTGTGCGTGTGAGTGTGAGTGAGAGTGAGTGTGTGAGTATGTGTGAGTGTGAGTGTATGTGGGAGTGTGTGTGTCTGTGTGTGAATGAGCAAGTGTTTGTGTGTGAGTGTATGTGTGTGAGTTTGTGTGTCTGTGAGTATGTGTGTGAGTGTGTGTAGGAGTGGAAGTGAGTGTGTGTGTGAGTGTGTGTGTGTGAGCGTGTGTGTGTGTGTGTGTGTGTGTGTGAGTAAGTGTGTGTGAGTGTGTGTGAGTAAGTATGAGTGAGTGTGAGTGTGTAAGTGTGTGTGAGTGTGAGTTTGTGTGTGAGTGCGTGTGTGAGTGTGTGTGTGTCTGTGTGTGACTGCGTGAGTGTGTATGAGTGTGAGTTTGTGAGCGTGAGTTTGTGAGTGTGTGTGAGCGTGAGTGTGTGTGAGTGTGAGCGAGTGTGTGCGTGAGAGTTTGTGAGTGTGTGTGAATGTTAGTTTGTGTGTGGATGTGTGTATGAGTGAGTGCGAGTGTGTGAGTTTGTGTGTGTGAGTGTGTGTGTGAAGGTGAGTGTATGTGAGTGAGTGTGTGTGTAAGTGTGAGTGTCTGCATGTGAGTGTGAGTGTGTGTGAATGTGAGTGTTTGTGAGTGTGTGTGAGTGTGTGAGTGTGTGTGTGAGTGATTGTGTGTGAGTGTGTGTGTGAGTGTGTGTGACTGTGCGTGTGTGTGAGTGAGTGTGAGTGTGTGTGAGTGTGTGTGTAAGTGTGAGTGTGTGTGTGTGTGAGTGAGAGTGTGTGTGACTGTGTTTGTGCGTGTGAGTGTGTATGTGTGAGTGAGTGTGTGTGAGTGTGTGTGACTGTGTGTGTGAGTGAGTGAGTGTGTGTGAGTGTGTGTGAGTAAGTGTGTGTGAGTGTGTGTGATTATGAGTGAGTGTGTGTGTGTGTGTTTGTGTTGGTTAGTCGGGGTTGGGTTTTACTGAGCCCGTTGTAAATACTATTGCAGCAATTGAGGGCAGCAGGTTTCACATGTGGATCCATCGCTTGATTTCACCGTGTTCCTACCAGTCCCATTTCTATACAGGGACTAATTTGCCCAGAGCGAACATCATTGATTGGAATGTTAACTGTAAGAATCCAGAGCTCCCAGGGGTAAATGGCTTGATCTACAACTTAGCGTTCAGTGTTAAGCTGACAAAATATCTCTGGAAAGCAGTCGGAGAATATCTTTACATGAATTTGGAAGTCTTAAATAGTTCTTCCAATGATGTAACAGCCCTGTCG
The DNA here is from genome assembly GCF_964213995.1 of Mustelus asterias. NCBI lineage: Eukaryota > Metazoa > Chordata > Chondrichthyes > Carcharhiniformes > Triakidae > Mustelus > Mustelus asterias. The sequence continues at coordinate 23,063,007 of NC_135819.1, forward strand.
CTTATGGCTCACCCCAAAATAACCCAACAAAAGGACGTTTGGCAAAACGAAATGCTTTGATCAAGAATGGGAAATGTTTCTATTTTGAGTCCCCAGTCTCGACACTGTCCCCATCAAACACTCCCAGGACAGGCACAGCACGGAGTTAGATACAGAGTAAAGCTCCCTCGACACTGTCCCCATCAAACACTCCCAGGACAGGCACAGCACGGAGTTAGATACAGAGTAAAGCTCCCTCGACACTGTCCCCATCAAACACTCCCAGGACAGGTACAGCACGGGGTTAGATAAAGAATATAGCTCCCTCTACACTGTCCCCATCAAACACTCCCAGGACAGGTACAGCACAGGGTTAGATACAGAGTAAAGCTCCCTCTACAGCGTCCCCCATCAAACACTCCCAGGACAGGTACAGCACAGGGTTAGATACAGAGTAAAGCTCCCTCTACACTTTCCCCATCAAACTCTCCCAGGACAGGTACAGCACAGGGTTAGATACAGAGTAAAGCTCCCTCTACACTTTCCCCATCAAACTCTCCCAGGACAGGTACAGCACAGGGTTAGATACAGAGTAAAGCTCCCTCTACACTTTCCCCATCAAACTCTCCCAGGACAGGTACAGCACAGGGTTAGATACAGAGTAAAGAGTGCAAGACCAGATAATTTGGTCCTAAATCTGTAATGGAGATTTCGGAGAAAAGTTGGCAATACTAAAACTGCGACTAATGTCGGGTATCGCCTCTGGCTCAGTCAACGCACTTTGGATTTTGAATGCAAGAGTTGGCTCTTCAAGGTGCAAGTCACCAAAGACATGGATGCAAAATCTAGGCTCTCACTTCCCCCCACCGCGTTACTGAGATTGCCCTGTGCTTTAATCTCAGTTTGTTTGGGTTTAATCTCAGTTTGTTTGGGTTTAATCTCAGTTTGTTTGGGTTTAATCTCAGTTTGTTTGGGTTTAATCTCAGTTTGTTTGGGTTTAATCTCAGTTTGTTTGGGTTTAATCTCAGTTTGTTTGGGTTTAATCTCAGTTGTTTGGGTTTAATCTCAGTTTGTTTGGGTTTAATCTCAGTTGTTTGGGTTTAATCTCAGTTGTTTGGGTTTAATCTCAGTTGTTTGGGTTTAATCTCAGTTGTTTGCATTTAATCTCAGTTTGTTTGGGTTTAATCTCAGTTCAGAGTCTCCCACCCTCCCCCCTCCTCTTACCTAAAAAAAGGACTCGGAGTGAGAGCAGGGTAAGCTTTTTTTTTCTCTCTTTCGTTTCTTATGAAGGGAAGTTAGCAGGAATGTCAGTGCAGGCCGTGCAATTTTCCTCCTGTGGGATGTTTGAGGTGAGGGACACCAGTGTCCCAGCTGAGTACACCTGCAGGAAGTGCATCCAATTCCAGCTCCTTGAAGGATCCTTAAGGGGGAGGGGGAACAGTCACAAGTCGTGGTACACATCGATACCAACGACATAGGTAAGAGAAGGGACGGGGATTTAAAACAGGAATTTAGGGAGCTAGAGTGGAAGCTGAGAGCCAAGACAAACCATGTTGTCATCTCTGGTTTGTTGCCGGTGCCACGTGCTAGCGAGTTGAGGAACAGGGAGAGAGTGCAGATAAACACGTGGCTGCAGGGATGGTGTAGGAGGGAGGGTTTCAGTTACATGGATAATTGGAGCACATTCTGGGGAAGGTGGGACCTGTACAAACAGGACAGTTTGCACCTGAACCGGAGGAGCACCAATATCCTGGGAGGGAAATTTGCGATGGCTCTTCAGGGGGGTTTAAATTAATTTGTCAGGGGGATGGGAAAACGAGCTGTAGTCCAGAAGCCAGGGTTGAGTGTAGTGAGGTACTGAGGAAGGTATCAAGGTCGCAGGAGTGTACCGGCAGACAGGAAGGTGGGTTGAAGTGTGTCTACTTCAATGCAAGGAGCATCCGGAATAAGGTAGATGAACTTGGAGCGTGGATTGGTACTTGGGACTACGATGTTGTGGCCATTACGGAGACATGGTTAGAACAGGGACAGGAATGGTTGTTGGAAGTTCCGGGGTATAGATGTTTCAGTAAGAGTAGGGAAGGTGGTAAAAGAGGTGGAGGAGTAGCATTGTTAATCAAGGATAGTTTAACGGCTGCTGAAAGGCAGTTCGAGGGGGATCTGCTTACTGAGGTAATATGGGTTGAAGTTAGAAATAGGAAAGGAGTGATCACATTGTTGGGGGTTTTCTATAGGCCCCCAAATAGTAATAGAGATGTGGAGGAAGAAATTGCAAAGCAGATTATGGATAGGTGTGGAGGTCACAGGGTAGTTGTCATGGGTGACTTTAACTTTCCAAACATTGATTGAAACCTTTATAGGTCGAATAGTTCGGATGGGGTAGTTTTTGTACAGTGTGTGCAGGAGGGTTTCCTGACACAATATGTGGAAAGGCCGACAAGAGGTGGGGCCACATTGGACTTGGTACTGGGTAATGAACCGGGCCAACTGTTACATTTGGTTGTGGGAGAGCACTTTGGAGATAGTGACCATAATTTGGTGTCTTTCATGATTGCAATGGAGATGGATAAGGTCTTACGGCAGGGCAAGGTTTATAATTGGGGGAGAGGTAATAATGATGCGATTAGGCAAGAATTAGGGAGCATAAGATGGGAACAGAAACTGTCAGGGAAAGGCACAAATGAAAAGTGGAGCTTGTTCAAGGAACAAATACTACGTGTCCTTGATAGGCATGCCCCTGTCAGGCAGGGAGGAAATGGCCGAGTGAGGGAACCATGGTTCACAAAAGAGGTTGAATGTCTTGTCAAGAGGAAAAAGGAAGTGGATGTAAGGATGAGAAAACAAGGTTCAGTTGGGTCGTTTGAGGGTTACAAGGTAGCAAGGAATGAGCTAAAAAAAAAGGGCTTAGGAGAGCTAGGAAGGGGCACGAGAAGTCCTTGACGCGTCAGATCAAGGAAAACCCCAAGGCTTTTTACTCTTATGTGAGAAATAAAAGAATGATCAGGGTGAGGTTAGGGCTGGTCAAGGATAGTAGTGGGAACTTGTGCATGGAGTCAGAAGAGATAGGAGAGGCGATGAATGAATACCTTTCTTCAGTGTTCACCAAGGAGAGGGACCATGTTTTTGAGGATGAGAATGGGATACAGGCTGATAGGCTGGAGGAGGTAGATGTTCTGAGGGAATATGTATTAGCAATTTTGAAAAACCAGAAGGTCGATAAGTCCCCTGGGCCAGATGGGATATATCCTAGGATTCTTTGGGAGACAAGGGATGAGGTTGCAGAGCCTTTGGCTTTGATCTTTGGGTCCTCACTGTCCACGGGGATATTGCCAGAGGACTGGAGAGTGGCGAATGTTGTTCCTCTGTTCAAGAAAGGAAATAGGAATGACCCTGGTAATTATAGGTCGGTTAGTCTTACTTCGGTGGTCGGTAAGTTAATGGAAAAGGTCCTGAGGGATAGGATTTATGACCATTTGGAAATATGTAGCTTAATCCGTGATAGTCAGCACGGATTCATGAAGGGTAAGTCTTGCCTCACAAATTTGATTGAATTCTTTGAGGAGGTAACTAAGTGTGTAGATGAAGATAGAGCAGTTGATGTCGTATACATGGATTTTAGTAAGGCGTTTGATAAGGTTCCCCATGGTAGGCTCATGAAGAAAGTAAGGAGGTGTGGGATAGAGGGATATTTGGACGATTGGATAAGTAACTGGCTATCTCATAGAAAACAGAGGGTGGTGGTGGATGGAAAATTTTCAGACTGGAGACCAGTTACCAGCGGTGTACCACAGGGATCAGTGCTGGGTCCTCTGCTCTTTGTGATTTTTATCAATGACTTGGAGGAGGGGGCTGAAGGGTGGATCAGTAAATTTGCTGATGACACCAAGATTGGTGGAGTAGTGGATGAGGTGGAGGGCTGTTGTAGGCTGCAAAGAGACATTGATAGGATGCAGAGCTGGGCCGAAAAATGGCAGATGGAGTTTAACCCTGATAAGTGTGAGGTGATTCATTTTGGTAGGACAAATTTGAATGCGGATTACAGGGTCAAAGGTAGGGTTCTGAAGAATGTGGAGGAACAGAGAGATCTTGGGGTTCATATCCACAGATCTCTGAAGGTTGCCACTCAAGTGGATAGAGCCGTGAAGAAGACCTATAGTGTGTTAGCGTTTATTAACAGGGGGTTTGAGTTTAAGAGCCATGGGGTTATGCTGCAACTGTACAGGACCTTGGTGAGACCACATTTGGAATATTGTGTGCAGTTCTGGTCACCTCACTATAAGAAGGATGTGGAAGCATTGGAGAGAGTGCAGAGGAGATTTACCAGGATGCTGCCTGGTTTGGAGGGTAGGTCTTATGAGGAAAGGTTGAGGGAGCTAGGGCTTTTCTCTTTAGAGCGGAGGAGGATGAGAGGCGACTTAATAGAGGTTTATAAGATGATCAGGGGGATACATAGAGTGGATGCTCAAAGACTATTTCCTCGGGTGAATGTAGCTGTTACTCGGGGGCACAACTATAGGGTTCATGGTGGGAGATATAGGAGGGATGTCCGAGGTAGGTTCTTTACTCAGAGAGTGGTTGGGGTGTGGAATGGACTGCCTGCTGTGATCGTGGAGTCGGACACTTTCGGAACTTTCAAGCGGTTATTGGATAGGCACATGGAGCACACCAGAATGATAGGGAGTGGGATAGCTTGATCTTGGTTTCGGACAAAGCTCGGCACAACATCGAGGGCCGAAGGGCCTGTTCTGTGCTGTACTGTTCTATGTTCTATGCTTTAGGTGCTACAATTAATTGAGACATTCGCCAAGCATTTCTGCCGGTGAGTTCTTTTGGCCCCACCAATGGCGACCACCAATCATAAGTTCCCCAGCCATGGAGGATGCGAACAAAGGGAAAACCTGTGGAGAGCAGCGGGACTGAAAGACCAGCGATGGGCCATCTTTGCAAAACACGTCGTTGGGGGAGGAGGGGGGGTGATGTGTGTGGCAAATTCTTGTCTGTACTCTTGTGGATGTAGAATAACCTCTTGACCTCACCAAGTTCTCCTCAGTCTTGGTGCATAAACATTCCTCAACCCAGTTCACTAAGACAAGTTATCCGGTCATGATCACCACCTGGTTAACCGCAGTGCACCGCGTGTGACCTGGCTGCTGTTTCTTAAACAATTGTCAGGTTTGAAAAAGTCTTTCACTCTCTCGCTCCCACGCTGTCCCACGCTGATCGAGCAGATGTTTTTCAACTTGGCAATTGTCAGAAGCAACCATTAAGTGTGGCTGACAGCTGTTACTCTGTTGGAAGCACATTCAGTTCTGGATGGAAAGGTTGGGGATTCAGTCTCCAGAACTTACAGAAGACACCCAGTCCAGTGCAGTGCTGAGGGAATGTCCATGCTGTCCATGGTGCTGACTTTCGTATGAGGGTTAAACTGAACATAGAACATAGAACATTACAGCGCAGAACAGGCCCTTCGGCCCACGATGTTGCACCGACCAGTTAAGAAAAAAAAACTGTGACCCTCCAACCTAAACCAATTTCTTTTCGTCCATGAACCTATCTACGGATCTCTTAAACGCCCCCAAACTAGGCGCATTTACAACTGATGCTGGCAGGGCATTCCAATCCCTCACCACCCTCTGGGTAAAGAACCTACCCCTGACATCGGTTCTATAACTACCCCCCCTCAATTTAAAGCCATGCCCCCTCGTGCTGGATTTCTCCATCAGAGGAAAAAGGCTATCACTATCCACCCTATCTAAACCTCTAATCATCTTATATGTTTCAATAAGATCCCCTCTTAGCCGCCGCCTTTCCAGCGAAAACAATCCCAAATCCCTCAGCCTCTCCTCATAGGATCTCCCCTCCATACCAGGCAACATCCTGGTAAACCTCCTCTGCACCCTCTCCAAAGCCTCCACATCCTTCCTGTAATGTGGGGACCAGAACTGCACACAGTACTCCAAGTGCGGCCGCACCAGAGTTGTGTACAGTTGCAACATAACGCTACGACTCCTAAATTCAATCCCCCTACCAATAAACGCCAAGACACCATATGCCTTCTTAACAACCTTATCTACTTGATTCCCAACTTTCAGGGATCTATGCACACATACACCTAGATCCCTCTGCTCCTCCACACTATTCAAAGTCCTCCCGTTAGCCCTATACTCAACACATCTGTTATTCCTACCAAAGTGAATTACCTCACACTTCTCCGCATTAAACTCCATCCGCCACCTCTCGGCCCAACTTTGCAACCTGTCTAAGTCTTCCTGCAGACTACGACACCCTTCCTCACTGTCTACCACACCACCGACTTTGGTGTCATCAGCAAATTTGCTAATCCACCCAACATCTCCCCTCATCCAGATCATTAATAAATATTACAAACAGCAGTGGCCCCAAAACAGATCCCTGAGGTACACCACTTGTAACCGCACTCCATGATGAATATTTACTATCAACCACCACCCTCTGTTTCCTATCCGCTAGCCAATTCCTGATCCAATTTCCTAGATCACCCCCAATCCCATACATCTGCATTTTCTGCAGAAGCCTACCATGGTGAACCTTATCAAACGCCTTACTAAAATCCATATATACCACGTCCACTGCCTTGCCCCCATCCACCTCCTTGGTCACTTTCTCAAAAAACTCAATAAGGTTAGTAAGGCACGACCTACCTGCCACAAAACCATGCTGACTATCACCTATCAATTCATTACTCTCCAAATAACTATAAATCCTATCCCTTATAATTTTTTCCAACATCTTGCCGACAACAGAAGTGAGACTCACCGGTCTATAATTCCCGGGGAAGTCTCTGTTCCCCTTCTTAAACAATGGGACAACATTCGCTAACCTCCAATCTTCTGGTACTATACCAGAGGCCAACGACGACCTGAAGATCAGAGCCAGAGGCTCTGCAATCACTTCTCTTGCCTCCCAGAGAATCCTTGGATAAATCCCATCCGGACCTGGGATTTATCTATTTTCAGACCCTCCAGAATATCCTGCACATCCTCCTTATCAACTGTAATACTGTCTATTCTACTCCCCTGCAACCCAGTGTCCTCCTCAGCTATATTCATGTCCCCTTGCGTGAACACCGAAGAGAAATATTGGTTCAATGCTTCACCAATCTCCTCCGGTTCCACACATAACTTCCCTCTGCCATCTATAACTGGCCCTAAACTTGCCCTAACCAACCTTCTGTTCTTGACATACCTATAGAACGCCTTAGGATTCTCTTTAACCCTATCCGCCAAAGTCTTCTCATGTCCCCTTTTAGCCCTTCTAAGCTCGCTCTTCAACTCCCTCTTAGCCAATCTAAAGCTTTCTAGTGCACTACCCGAGTGCTCACGTCTCATCCGAACATAAGCCTCCTTTTTCTTTTTAACCAACAAAGAAACTTTTTTGGTGCACCACGGTTCCCTAGCCCTACCAATTCCTCCTTGCCTGACAGGGACATACCTATCACAGACTCGCAGTAGCTGCTCCTTGAAAAAACTCCACATGTCGGACGTTCCCAGTCCTATCGAACCTCTCGGGTGGAGATAAACAATCCCACCCTATTTGGTGATGAGTGCCTGACTTTACCTGATGGTGAGGCCAATATTTATCCCTCAACCAAGCAGATTGTAAGTTTATTGTTTCTTAACACAGAGCGGCACGGTGGCACAGTGGTTAGCACTGCTACCTCACAGCGCCAGGGACACAGGTTCGATTCCCGACTTGGGTCACTGTTTGTGCAGAGTCTGCACGTTCTCCCCGTGCCTGCCTGGGTTTCATCTGGATGCTCCAGTTTCCTCCCACAATCTGAAAGACATGCTGATTAGGTGCATTGGCCGTGCCAAATTCTCCCTCTGTGTACCCGAACAGGTGCCGGAGTGTGGCGACTAGGGGATTTTCACAGTAACTTCATTGCAGTGTTAATGTAAGCCTTACTTGTGACTAATAAATAAACTTAAAACTTTCACTTGAGCAAAAATGAAACATGCTGTCGAAACTTTCCATCTTGCACTCATCAGGACAAATTTGCATGCATACCAGAACAACAATTGATACTAAACATAGAAAATAGAAACATAGAAAACTACAGCACAAAACAGGCCCTTCGGCCCCACAAGTTGTGCCGAACATATCCCTACCTTCTGGACCTACCTATAACCCTCCATCCTATTAAGTCCCATGGACTCATCCAGGAGTCTCTTAAAAGACCCTATTGAGTTTGCCTCCACCACCACTGACGGCAGCCGATTCCACTCGCCCACCAACCTCTGTGTGAAAAACTTCCCCCTAACATTTCCCCTGTACCTACCCCCCAGCACCTTAAACCTGTGTCCTCTCGTAGCAGCCATTTCCACCCTGGGAAAAAGCCTCTGAGAGTCCACCCGATCTATGCCTCTCAACATCTTATACACCTCTATTAGGTCTCCTCTCATCCTACGTCTCTCCAAGGAGAAAAGACTGCTGATTGGTTGGTAGGTGGACTCTGATTGGTTGAGGCGTTGCTATGAACAGTGCATCAACAGTTGCTATGAACAGTTAAGTCCAGCTTTTGTTTAATTTGAAAGCTGGCAGGTGGGTCCTAATTGGTCAAGGCATTGCAATGGGAATTGGTCCAGGGAATGGCTGCCCCTTTTGCTTATTCAATGCACAGCCATGCCCTTTCTGTTAGCACAAGCTAGGGCCCGATGTGTGAATATATCTATAGCTTCCAGCATGCATAAACGAGCCATAATGCAAGCCTGACTGATAATCTGAGATCAGTTGACAGCATAATTCCGAGCACAGAAAAGTACAAAAAAGATTCCTCAGGATGTTGCCTGGTATGGAGGGCATTAGCCATGAGGAGAGGTTGGAGAAACTTGGTTTGTTCTCACTGGAACGACGGAGGTTGAGGGGGTGACCTGATATAAGTCTACAAGACTATGAGGGGCATGGACAGAGTGGATAGTCAGAAGCTTTTTCCCAGGGTGGAAGAGTCAATTACTAGGGGGCACAGGTTTAAGGTGCGAGGGGCAAGGTTTAAAGGAGATGTACAAGGCAGATTTTTGCATAGAGGATGGTGGGTGCCTGGAATTCGCTGTCGGGGGAGGTAGTGGAAGCAGATATGATAGTGACTTTTAAGGGGTATCTGGACAAATACATGAATAGGATGGGAATAGAGGGATATGGTCCCTGGAAGGGTAGGGGGTTTTAGTTCAGTCGGGCAGCATGGTCGGTGCAGGCTTGGAGGGCCGAAGGGCCTGTTCCTGTGCTGTAATTTTCTTTGTTCTTTCTTCTTTGTTCATTGTGCGCAATCAGGATTGCTTCGAGAGTGTTGTCCAATTGTGCAATCACATCTAGAATCATAGAAACCCTACAGCGCAGAAGGAGGCCATTTGGCCCATCGAATCTGCATTGACAACAATCCCACCCAGGCCCTATTCTCGTAACCCCACATATTTACTCTGCTAATCCCTCTAACCTATGCATCCTGGGACACTAAGGGGCAATTTAGCATGGCCAATGCACCTAACCCGCACATCTTTGAAGTGTGGGAGGAAACCGGAGCACCTGGAGGAAACCCAGGCAGACACTGGGGGGGGGGAATGTGCAAACTCCGCACAGTCAGTCACCCAAGGCCGGAATTGAACCCGGGCCCCTGGCGCTGTGAGGCAGCAGCGCCAACCACTGTGCCACAGTGTCGCCCCACATACATCTCACATCTAATATCTAATATTGAACACTGAAGTTCGCGTGGTGGGACACAGCCAGCAGGGGTTTCTATACCTGATACGCTACCCGGACCGGGGCTGTAGGTCCCGAGGTGGAGACTACCTGACTGTCAGCGGCGGGAGCGACCCCTTCCTCTGGCGCACAGTAAAAGGCATCGGTGACAGGAAACTGGTGTTTGGCTGGATTACTATGGTCGTCTTTGAGGGCTGTCCCATTTATCAGGTGCTGCACAGTGTTTTAGCTTGACGGTGGACAGATGCTCTGATGCTACGAGCCAAGCAGCCTCCTGTATAACCGCAGGAACTAATTTGACTGACGGATCTGTCAGTGCTAGAAATGTTCCACAGCGAAACTGCTTTGAAGCGTTGTGAGTGATAGCTACCTGCTCAACTTTGTCTCACATGGATTTCAAAGGATTGAGAAGTGTATAACACAAGCCCATTGTTAAATTCCCCTGCGGGTTTTTTCCCAGGCCAGGTAGTCAACGTGCTTGGTGGGAGGATGGGGGTGGTGGGGAGAACAACAGAATACTCAGACCTGTATTCCGAGACAAGACAGTTGGCAAATTTCCGAGACACTGATGTTTACTTTTGTTTTGGAACCTAGTGAGAGATAAGCTGATTAATTACCGCAAGCCAGCAAAAGCTGCAGCCTCCTTCCCTTTCTGCTCAGCCGAACCTTCTGCTGAACCTGAATTTTTCTGCCTGATCTGTACCTGGGGAGCTGGCAGACAGACGCAGGGTGGGGGGAACAGGAGCAGCCAGTCTGCCTTTGCTCAGTCAGTAGCACACGCACCCCGAGATTGCAAGGCCCTGGACTCCAGAGACTTGAGCGCAAGAATAAGGTCGTCAAACCGGTGTTGTGCCGAGGGAGTGCTGCACTGTCAGAGGTGCGTGGATGAAATATTAAACTCAGGCAGTATTAACAAATTCTTTCAGGAGAAGTGGACGTCACTGGGTGGATCAGCATTTGTGCCCATCCCTAGTTGTCCTTGAACTGAATGTCTTGCCAGGCTATTTCAGAGGGCATTTAAGAGTCATAAGTCACAGAGGTTAACATGATGGAAACAGACCCTTCGGCCCAACTTATCCATGCAAACCTTTTTTTTTACCACCAAGCTAGTACTAATTGCCCGCATTTGGCCCATATCCCTCTATACCCATCTTACCCATATAAGTGTCTAAATGCTTCTTAAAAGACAAAATAGTACCCACCTCTACTACTACCTCTGGCAGCTCAGTCCAGACACTCACTACCCTCTGTATGAAATAAATTGCCCCTCTGGACCCTTTTGTATCTCTCCCCTCTCACCTTAAACCAATGCCCTCTAGTTTTAGACTCCCCTATCTTTGGGAAAGGATGTTGACTAGCTAGCTGATCTATGCCCCTCATTATTTTATAGACCTCTATAAGATCATCCCTCAGCCTCCTACACTCCAGGGAAAAAAGTCCCAGTCTATCCAGTCTCTCCTTAAAGCTCAAACCATCAAGTGCCGGTAGCATCCCAGTAAATTTTATTTGCATTCTTATCCACAGTATTACCGTGGATCTGGAGTCGCATGTAGGCCAGACCGTGTAAGGATGGCAGATTTCCTACCGTAAAGGACATTAGTGAACCAGATGGGTTTTTCCCACATTCGACAATGGTTTCATGATCATCATTAAACTTTTAATCCAGAGTTTTACTGGATTCAAATTCCCCATCTACTGTGGCGGGATTCGGACCTGAGACCCCAGTGCGTTAGTTGGAATTACTAGCCCACTACTAGTTCATTACCAGAGAAGGTTAAGGGAGATATGATTGAAGTGTATAAGAGGGATATGGACAGGGTGAGTTGGGAGCAGCTGTTCCGCTTGGTTGAGGGGTCAGTCACGAGGGGGCAGAATTTTAAGGTGAGAGGCAAGAGATTCAGAGGGGATTTGAGAAAATATTTCTTTCACTCAGAGGCTGGTGGGAATCTGCAATGCGCTGCCTGGGAAGATAGTGGAGGCTGGAAACCTTACAACCTTTAAAAAGTATTTGGATCAGCACTTGAAATATCGTAACATTCCAGGATATGGGACAAGCGCCAGAAAATGGGATTAGTGTGATTTTAATGATAGTTATTGTCGCTGCAGACTCGATGGGCCGAAGGGCCATTTCTACACTGTACGACTCCATGACACCGCCCCCCCCTCCTCCACCTGCCCCAGGACTCCCAATCAACCATTCAAAGTCCAAGAAGATCGGAGGCTTGGAGGCCTTTTGGCTGCTTTTCTCAGAGGGAGGTCAGGAGTGGATCACTAGGCCACTGAGGCCTACTGAAGCCAGACATCATGGATTATTTACAAGATGACTGCCCAGTTAGAGGGATACAAGTGGGCATGGGAATGGGGAAAGCTGCGCATTGTCCCCATCATCCATTCCCAGTGGCTGCAGGTGGAGCAGAAGGAGCCTCTATCGCCTCGCTGCAATACACATGCATCAATCAGGAAAGAAAAGGTTTCCCCTCAGCTTGCAATAGAGTAAAATACCCCAGCTGCCGGAATTCAGAAGTAAAAGGCTGGGAATTCTCGGCAGATCGGACATTACCTTTGGAGGGGTAATCGGAGTTAATGGTTCAGGAAATGCCCTTACATAAGACCATAAGACCATAAGTAATAGGAGCAGAATTAGGCCACTCGGCCCATCGGGTCTGCTCCGCTATTCAATCATGGCTGATATTTTTCTCATCTCCATTCTCCTGCCTTTTCCCCATAACCCCTGACCCCCTCATTAATCAAGAGCCTATCTGTCTCTGTCTTAAAGACACTCAATGACCCGGCCTCCACAACCTTCGAAACATTATTCTTCTACATCAGAAAGGACATGTCGACCTGCAGTGGTTACTGCTCACGTTGAACATCCAATAAAGTTGCGTACAAATCAAAGGCTTCATTTATAGGAACTGAGGCCCAGGTGAAGCAAATCGCCATTGAAGTGGGGATGATACAACGCTCAGGCCAACTACAGGCTAACTTTTGGATAGAGAAAAGGACAATCAGGGTTCAATGTGCACTGTATCTAAAACCATGCTGTACCTGTCCTGGGAGTGTTTGATAGGGGACAGTATAGAGGGAGTTTTACTCTGTATCTAACCCTGTGCTGTACCTGTCCTGGGAGTGTTTGATGGGGACAGTGTAGAGGGAGCTTTACTCTGTATCTAACCCTGTGCTGTACCTGCCCTGGGAGTGTTTGATAGGGACAGTGTAGAGGGAGCTTTACTCCGAATCTAACCCCGTGCTGTCCCTGTCCTGGGAGTGTTTGATGGGGACAGAGTAAAGGGAGCTTTACTCTGTATCTACAAAGAACAAAGAACAATACAGCACAGGAACAGGCCCTTCGGCCCTCCAAGCCGCGCCGCTCCCTGGTCCAAACTAGACCATTCTTTTGTATCCCTCCATTCCCGCTCCATTCATGTGGCTATCTAGATAAGTCTTAAACGTTCTAACCCCATCTAACCCCATGCTGTACCTGTCCTGGGAGTGTTTGATGGGGACAGAAGAGAGGGAGCTTTACTCTGTATCTAACCCCGTGCTGTACTTGTCCTGGAAGTGTTTGATGGGGACAGTGTCGAGGGAACTTTACTCTGTATCTAACCCTGTGCTGTACCTGACCTGGGAGTGTTTGATGGGGACAGTGTAGAGGGAGCTTTAATCTGCATCTAACCCCGTGCTGTACCTGTCCTGGGAATATTTGATGGGGGACAGTGCAGAGGGAGCTTTACTCTGTACCTAAACCCATGCTGAACTTATCCTGGGAGTGTTTGATGGGGACATTGTCGAGGGAGCTTTACTCTGTATCTAACCCTGTGCTGTACCTGTCCTGGGAGTGTTTGGTGCGGACATTGTGGAGGGAGCTTTACTCTGTAATTAACCCCGAGCTGTACCTGTCCTGAGAGTGTTTGATGGGGACAGTGTCGAGGGAGCTTTACTCTGTATCTAACCCCATGCTATACCTGTCCTGGGAGTGTTGATGGGGACAGTGTCGAGGGAGCTTTACTCTGTAATTAACCCCATGCTGTACCTGTCCTGAGAGTGTTTGATGGGGACAGTGTCGAGGGAGCTTTACTCTGTATCTAACCCCGTGCTGTACCTGTCCTGAGAGTGTTTGATGGGGACAGTGTCGAGGGAGCTTTACTCTGTATCTAACCCCGTGCTGTACCTGTCCTGAGAGTGTTTGATGGGGACAGTGTAGAGGGAGCTTTACTCTGTATCTAACCCCGGGCTGTACCTGTCCTGGGAGTGTTTGATGGGGACAGGGTAGAGGGAGCTTTACTCTGTATCTAACCCCGTGCTGTACCTGTCCTGGGAGTGTTTGATGGGGACAGGGTAGAGTTATATTTTGCCCCTCACTGCACTTGACTTGAAAGCTAAAGGATAAATTAACTTTGATTCTCCAGTGCTGATGTCGTGTAACATTCTTATTAAACAAAAAAATCACTAAAAAAAAAAATCAATGCCATTATTGTGCAATAAGTAAGGGAGACCCAAATGCACAGCACCGCAGAAGGTAGAACTCAGCACAGTTTCTGACCAGTTTTGTGAACATATTAATAGCAGGCAATTAATTACAAATGATTCTATTTTCCCCCTGAATCCCCAGCCAGATTAATATCAGTGGAATGTTTCACTTGAGCAGACGCAATTAATAAAACAGACACACACTTTAGCACAGAAAGGCTCAGTTAGTCATTTAGAATTTTGTTGGCAATATTTTTTTTTCTCTCCGAAGCTTGTGGAAGAAAGTACAGAGTTTGCCTGGAACACAAACTCAGGTTCTGATTCCACAACACGTTCTCTTGATTCCGGGGGGGAAACGTGGAAAGCCACAGCAGCAGAGTGGGTTCTGTTGACCGGAGCAAGCCCCTTTAGCGATTGGTCTTCGCCGGACTTTACACAGACTGGCGAAACTTCGAAGGTTAGAGTTATAGAATCGTACGGCACAGAAGAGGCCCTTCGGCCCATCGAGTCTGCACTGACATGCGAGAAACACCTGACCTCCCACCTAATCCCATTTACCAGCACTTGGCCTATAGCCCTGATGTGCCAAACGCCCATCCAGGTACTTTTTAAAGGAGGTGTGGCAACCCGCCTCTACCACCCTCCCACGCAGCGCATTCCAGGCCATCACCACCCTCTGGGTAAAAAGGCTTTTCTTCACATCCCCCTAAACCTCCTGCCCCTCACTTTGAACCTATGTCCCCTTGTGGCTGACCCTTCAATTCAGGGGAACCAACTGCTCCTTATCCACTCTGTCCATGCCCCTCATTATAGAAGCAAGAAACATAGAAAATAGGTGAGGGGTAGACCATTCGGCCCTTCGAGCCTGTACCGCCATTCAATATGATCATGGATGATCATGCAATTTCAGTCACCCACTCTCTCTTTCTCTCCATACTACTTGATCCCTTCAGCCACAAGGGCCACGTCCAGCTCCCTCATGAACATATCTAACGAAGTGGCCCCAGCAGCTTTCCGTGGTAGAGAATTCCCCAGGTTCACAACTCTCTGAGTGAAGAATTTCTTCCTCATCTCAGTCCTGAATGGCTTACCCCTTATTCTTAGACTGTGACTCCTAGTTCTGGACTTCCCCAACACCAGGAACATTCTTCCCGCATCTAGCCTGTCTAGTCCCGTCAGGATTTTATATGTTTCTGTGAGATCCCCTCTCATTCTTCTAAATTCCAGTGAATACAAGCCCAGTCGATCCAGTCTCTCCTCATATGTCAGTCCTGCCATTCCAGGAATCAGTCTGGTGAACCTTCACTGGACTCCCTCAATAACAGGAATGTCCTTCCTCAGACTAGCAGACCAAAACTGCACAATACTTAAGGTGTGGCCTCACCAAGGCCCTGTATAACTGTAGCAAGACACCCTTACTCCTAAACTCAAATCCTCTGGCTATGAAGGCCAGCATGCCATTAGCTTTCCTCACCACCTGCTGTACCTGCATGTCAACCTTCAGCGACTGTTCCACCCTGACACCCAGGTCACGTTGCACTTCCCCTTTTCCTAAACTGCCACCATTCAGATAATAATCTCCCTTCCTGTTTTTGCCATCAAAGTGGATAACCTCACATTTATCCACATTATATTACATTTGCCAAGTATTTGCCCACTCGGCCAGCCTGTCCAAGTCACCCTGCAGCCCCTTAGCATCCTCCTCACAGCACACACTGCCGCCCAGCTTAGTGACGTCTGCAAATTTGGAGATATCTCATTCAATTCCTTCATCCAAATCATTAATGTATATTGTGAATCGCTGGGTTCCCAGCACTGAACCCTGCAGTACCCCACTAGTTTCCGCCTGCCACTCTGAGAATGTATTCCCACCTGTGTTTCCAGTCTGTAAACCAGTTCTCTATCCACGTCAATACATTACCCACAATACCATGAGCTTTAATTTTGCTCGCTAATCTCTTGTGTGGGACCTTGTCAAAAGCTTTTTGAGAGTCCAGATATACAACATCCATTGGTTCACCCTTATCCACTCCACTGGTCACATCCTCAAAAACTTCCAGAAGATTTGTCAAGCATGATTTCCCTTTAGTGAGTCCATGCTGACTTGGACAAATCCTGTCACTGCTTTCCAAATGCTCAGTTATTGCATCCCTAATAATTGACTCCAGTATCTTTCCCACCACCGGTGTCAGGCTAACCGGTCTATAATTCCCCGTTTTCTGTCTCCCTGCTTTTTTATAAAATGGGGTTACACTAGCTACCCTCCAATCCACTGGAACTCTGCCAGAGTCTATAGAGTGCTGGAAAATTGTCATCAATGCATCCATTATTTCTGAGGCCTTCCTTGAGTACTCTGGGATGCAGAGCATCAGGCCCTGGGGAGTGTTTTAATGATGTGGTTTTAATCCCAGCAATTTCCCCAATGCAATTTCCAGACTAATAAGGATTTCTTTCAGTTCCTCCTTCATGCTAAACCCTCTGTCCCCTCAGGTGACACAGTGGTACAATTGTTTGCACTGCTGCCTCACAGCACCAGGGACACAGGTTCGATTCCCAGCTTGGGTCACTGTCTGTGTGGAGTTTGCACATTCTCCCCGTATCTGCGTGGGTTTCCTCCACGTGCTCCGGTTTCCTCCCACAGTCCAAAAGACGTGCTGGTTAGATGCATTGGCCGTGCTAAATTCTCTCTCAGTGTAACTGAACAGGCACCGGAGTGTGGCCACTAGGGGATTTTCATGGTAACTTCGTTGCAGTGTTAAAGTAAGCCTACTTGTGACACTAATAAATAAACTTTAAACTTTATTTCTGGAAGATTATTTCTGTCCTTCTTCGTGAAGACAGATCCAAAGTATTTGGTCAACTGGTCTGCCATCTCTTTGTTGCCCATTCTGAATTTGGTTTCACTTTTGATTTGATTTGATTTATTATTGTAACATAGATCAGTATACAGTGAAAAGTATTGTTTCTTGCGCGCTATACAGACAAGATGTGGAGATGGCGGTGTTGGAGTGGGGTAGGCACAGCCCACCAGTAACAGCCTGGTCATCGCTCTGTGTGGGGGTTACATCAACGCAGGCTTTCCTTTCCAGCTTTGAGTGCAAATCGACCCCCAGTTCTCAGGTAAATGAATTAGCGTTGAAAAACTTAGAGCTGTCAGGGGAGTCTGATAACTCGTCAGGTGATTGTGAAATCTCCCAATGCTCATACACATTTGAATATCGATACTCAGAACACAAGAAAATAGAAGACCGCTCGATCCCCCGAACTTGGTTCTGCTATTCAATGAGATCTCGGCTGATCTATGACCTAACTCCACATACTGTTGCCCATCCTTTAATACCTTTAGCTGAGGGAAACCTTATCAATATCAAAACTAACGGCCTGGTCATTGCTCTGTATGGGATCTTGCTGTGCGTGTCAAGGTTCCCAACGCCCACATTACGACACTTCAGCCCTATCGAACAGGCCATAAAGCAGTTAGGGGGTCAGGAAGGGCGCTACGTCAACGCAGGCCTTCCTTTCGAGCTCTATATCAATAGCACGTTTTGAACTAACAATTAATAGATCATAATCTAGCACCAATTGCCTCTTGTGCAAGAGATCCAAATTTAAACTTTATTTATTTGTGTCACAAGTAGGCTTACATTAACACTGCAATTAAGTTACTGCGAAAATCCCCGAGTCATAGAATCAGGGAATCGTACAGCACAGAAAAGGCCCTTCGGCCCATCGAGTCTGCACTGACACATTAAGAACATAAGAAATAGGAGCAGGGGTAGGCCATCTAGCCCCTCGAGCCTGCCCCGCCATTCAATAAGATCATGGCTGATCTGAAGCAAATCAATTCCACTTACCCGCCTGCTCCCCATATCATTAATTCCCTTATCGATCAGGAATCCATCTATCCGTGATTTAAACATATTTAACGAGGTAGCCTCCACCACTTCAGTGGGCAGAGAATTCCAGAGATTCACTACCCTCTGAGAGAAGAAGTTCCCCCTCAACTCTGTTCTGAACCGGCCCCCACTTATTTTGAGGCTGTGCCCTCTCGTTCTGGTTTCCCTTCTAAGTGGAAAGAATCTCTCTGCCTCTACCCTATCCAGCCCCTTCATTATCTTATATGTCTCTATAAGATCACCCCTCAGCCTTCTAAATTCCAACGCGTACAGACCCAATCTGTTCAATCTCTCCTCATAAGCTACACCCCCTCATCTCCGGTATCAACCTGGTGAACCTTCTCTGCACTCCCTCCAAGGCCGATATATCCTTTCGCAAATAAGGGGACCAAAACTGCACACAGTACTCCAGTTGCGGCCTCACCAGTACCTTGTACAGTTGCAGCAAGACCTCCCTGCTTTTATATTCTATCCCCCTCGCGATAAAGGCCAACATTCCATTCACCTTCTTGATCAACTGCTGCACCTGCAAACTGAGTTTTTGCGATTCATGCACAAGGACCCCCAGGTCCCTCTGCACAGTAGCACGATGTAATTTTTCTCCATTTAAATAATATTGCAATTTACTATTATTTCTTCCAAAGTGGATAACCTCACATTTGCTAACGTTATATTCCATCTGCCAGATCCTCGCCCACTCGCTCAGCCTATCCAAATCTTTCTGCAGACTTTCTGCATCCTCCACGCAATTCGCTTTCCCACTCATCTTCGTGTCATCAGCAAACTTTGATACCCTACACTCAGTCCCCTCCTCCAGATCATCAATGTAAATGATAAACAGTTGAGGCCCCAGCACCGATCCCTGCGGCACGCCACTGGTCACCAACTGCCAACCAGAAAAGCACCCATTTATTCCAGCTCTCTGCTTCCTGTTAGATAGCCAATCCCCAATCCATGCCAACACCTTACCCCCAACTCAGTGTATCCCCATCTTCTGCAGCAACCTTTTGTGAGGCACCTTATCGAACGCCTTTTGGAAATCTAAAAACAACACATCCACCGGTTCCCCTCTGTCAACCGCACTAGTCACATCTTCATAAAAATCCAGTAAATTCGTCAAACGCGACATTCCCTCCATGAATCCATGCTGCGTCTGCTTGATCGAACCATTCTTATCCAGGTGCTCTGCTATTTCCTCTTTAATAATGGACTCTAGCATCTTCCCAACTACGGACGTTAAGCTAACCGGCCTGTAGTTATCCCCCTTTTGTCTACTTCCTTTTTTAAACAGCAGCGTAACAGTAGCTGTTTTCCAATCAGCCGGCACTACCCCAGAGTCCAGCGAATTTTGATAAATAACTACTAACGCATCTGCTACTACCTCAGCCATTTCTTTCAGTACCGTGGGATGCATTCCATCCGGGCCCGGGGACTTGTCTACCTTCAGTCCCATTAGTCTACCAAGCACTACCTCTTTAGTAACAGTAATTGTATTAAGGACTTCACCTCCCACCAACTGTCGATCTCTAATATTCGGTAAAGTATTTGTGTCTTCCACCGTGAAGACAGACACAAAGAACTTATTTAAAGTCTCAGCCATTTCCTTGTTTTCTACTATTAAATCCCCCTCTCGTCCTCCAAGGGTCCAACATTCACTCGAGATGTGCGAGGCATGTTTTTACACAGAGGGGATGAATGTCTGGGGAGGGGGTGGGAGCAGGTACGATAGCGGTATTTAAGGGACAACTAGACTAATACATGAATAGGATGGGAACGGAAGGATACGGACTCTGTAAGTGCATACGGTTTTAGTTTAGGCAGGAATCATGATCGGTGCAGGCTTAGAGGGCCGAAGGGCCTGTTCCTGTGCTGTACTGTTCTTTGTTCTTTATTCTTTTGTGTGTGTGATACAGTGATGCATGCTCACAGACTTTGTCAGGAACACAAAGGATATCCATTCATAAGGGAAAACAGCATAGATGCAGGTTCTGATTTTTTTGAGGACACCCTCTAGTCTTAGAATCCCACCCCGCCCTCACCCCCCATAACGAACGAACATACTTTCTCCCAGCCTATCTCGCATTACTTAAGAGTTGGAAAATGTTGATGAAATCGCCCCTCCGCCTTGGGAATTGTGGGGAACGCAGCCTTGGTTATTCCTGGACCGTGAGTTTGCATTGCTAAATTGGGCTGGCTGGGGTGTGAGGGTAAAGGTCGTACAGGGGTGAAGCATGAGCATATTGTCGGTAAACCCCAATTTTTGGGGGAACTTTTTCTCTTTGGTTTATGTAGGTGAAGGCGGGAATTCCCCGGCCGTTCATGCCGGCGGGATTCTCCGGTCCCGCTGGCCTGGGGTGATGTCAGTGGGAATTCCCATTGACAGCGGTGAGACCAGTGGATCCCACTGCCAGTCCAAACAGTCAAAAGACATGCAGGTTAGGTGGATTGGCCATGCTAAGTTAGCCCTCAGTGTCCAAAGATGTACGGGTTTGGTGGGTTGGCCATGCTAAATTGCCCCCAGTGTCAGGGGGATTGGCTTGGCTAAATGCATGGGGTTATGGGGATAGGGTCTGGGTGGGACCGTGGTCAGTCCACACTCGATGGGCCAAATGGCCTCCTCCTACACTGTTGGATTCCATGATTCAAACAAAGCACCACATCCCGCCAACGGCAAACACGTGTCTGAGAGAAACCTGGCTGTAGACTGGAATTTTACCGCCACTGGGGCGGGCGAGGCTCGCCGACTGGCATTCTCCGTTGGCCTCGGGTGGGATCTTAAGAGACTTGGGCGGGCAAGGCGGTAAAATTCCAGCAGGAGTCTTTCATTCGGATTCGAAAATTCTTCGCCGGAATGTTCCGGAACTCCCTCCCCTGAAACGTCTGGCTTAAAGGAAAAGAAGGCGACAGTGGAATCTGGCTTCTTCAGTCAGAGAGATTGCTGTCTTCCCCTTCACGTGTGATTGGGCATACCCCATAAGGTTTTTGTCTCATTAGTTACTACCCAGAATGATTTACTCAGATATGCTGGTCTCAGCACTTTCTCCCGAAGTCCATCCATCACTCTTTGAAGGATGGTTAAAAAATAAAATCAATCTTCACTGCATCATCTGGAGACGCGTTCTGCTAATACACGCTCTGATATCCCGTGTAATGGAGGAAACTATAGATTCAGTTATGTAATCAATGCTACGCCAAATGTTGCTCCCTCATTAATCAGAACCTTTAGAATGCCAGTCTGCACCCTGTCTCACCTCCATTCTCAATGTGTTCAAAGCTAATTGCACTATTTCAGCTCGGTCTCAGTTTGAAAAACTCTTGGGCTGAGGGGTTATCTCATGAGGAAAGGTTTTTTTTTATATTTCTGGGATGTGGGCAGCGAAGGTTTACCAGGCTGATTCCGGGGGGACTCATCTACGAGGAGAGATTGACCAGGTTAGGATTGTTTTTGCTGGAGTTCAGATGTATGAGGGGGAGATCTCATAGAGGATTCTAACAGGACTGGACAGGGTAGATGCAGGGAGGATGTTCCCGATGTTGGGGCTGTCCAGAACCAGGGGTCACAGTCTGAGGATTCAGGGTGGACCATTTAGGACGGAGGTGAGGAGACATTTCTTCACCCATAGAGTGGTGAGCCTGTGGAATCCATTACCACAGGAAGTAGTTGATGCCAAAACATTGAATGTACTCAAGAGGCGGCTGGATATAGCACTTGGGGCGAATGGGATCAACGTTTATGGGGACAAAGCAAGATTAGGCTGTTGAGTTGGACAATCAACCATGGTCGTGATGAATGGTGGAGCAGGCTCGAAGGGCCGAATGGCCGCCTCCTGCTCCTACCTTTTATTTTTCTATGATTCTATCCATTATTGCCCCTGGAGAAGGTGGTGGTGAGCTGCCTTCTTGAGGATCTGAGGTTTAAAGTTAATTTATTAGTCACAAGGAGGCTTACGTTAACACTGCAATGAAGTTACTGTGAAAATCCCCCAGTCGCCACACTCAGGCATCTGTTCGGGTACACTGAGGGAGAATTTATCATGGTCAATGCACCCAACCAGCACATTTTCGGACTGCGTGTGGGAACCGGAACACCCGGGGGAAACCCACACCGACTGGGGGAGAATGTGTAGACTCCGTGCAGACAGCGACCTAAGCCGGGAATTGAACCCATGTCCCTGGCGCTGTGAGGCAGCAGTGCTAACCACTGTGCCACTGTGCTGACTCCAGGTACACCCACAGTGCTGTTAGGGAGGGAGCTCCTGGAGTTTGACCCAGCGACAGTGAAGGAACGGCAATATATTTCCAAGTCAGGATGGAGAGTGTCTTGGAGAGGAGCTTGCAGGTGGTGGTGTTCCCAAGTGTCTACTGCCCTTGTCCTTCTTGTCTGGAGACAAAACACATCTCTTTAACCTGTGTTGAATGCTCCCTCCACCCACATTGTCTGTACATTTAAGACCTGGCTGGCTGTAGAGATTTGCATTCTAATTAGTATTCTGTAACTTGATTTCTGTGTCTGTGCACTGTTGGAGAACAGATATCCACTCCATCTGACGAAGGAGCTGTGCTCCGAAAGCTTATGGTATTTGCTACCAAATAAACCTGTTGGACTTTAACCTGGTGTTGTGAGACTTCTTACTTCTATTTGGTAGCAGTCTTGTGTTGGGAAGGTGCTACCAAAGGAACCTTAGTGAGTTCCACAGTGCATCTTATAGACGCTTCACACAGCTGCCACTGTGCTGGTGATGGAGGGAGTGAATGTTTTTGGATGGGGTAGCAATCAAGCGGGC
Source organism: Mustelus asterias (assembly GCF_964213995.1). Taxonomy (NCBI): domain Eukaryota; kingdom Metazoa; phylum Chordata; class Chondrichthyes; order Carcharhiniformes; family Triakidae; genus Mustelus; species Mustelus asterias. The sequence goes on from NC_135819.1 coordinate 23,085,868, forward strand.
TGCTTTGTCCAGGACAGCATGGTGACACAGAGATTAGCACTGCTGCCTCACAGCTCCAGGGACCTGGGCTCGATTCCTGGCTCGGGTCACTGTCTGTGTGGAGTTTGCATGTTCTCCTTGTGTCTGCGTGGGTTTTCTCCGGGTGCTCCGGTTTCCTCCCACACTCCAAAGATGTGCAGGTTAAGTGCATTTGCTAAATTGCCTCTCAGTCCCAGGCTGCGTAGGTGAGAGGGATTAGTAGGGTAAATATGTGGGGTTACGGGGAGAGGGCCTGAGTGGGACTGTTGAGGGTGCAGACTCAATGGGCCGAATGGCCTCCATCTGCACTGCAGGGTTTCTATGTTTCTATGTTTCCTAGATGGTGTCAAGGCATCCTGAGTGTTGCTGGAGCTGCACTCCAGGCAAGTGGAGAGTATTCCATCATACTTGTGTCTTGTAGATGGTGGACAGGCTTTGGGGAGTCAGGAGGTAGTTACTGCAGAATTCCCAGCCTCTGACCTGCTCTTGTAGCCACGATATTTATATGGCTAGTCCATCAGTTTCTGGTCAATGGTAACACCCAGGATGCTGACAGTGGGAGATTCAGTGGCAGGAATGGCATTGAGTGTCAAAGGATGATGGTTAGATCTTCTCTTGTTGGAGATGGTCATTGCCTGGCACTTGTGTGGCGTGAATGTTTCTTGCCAATTGTCAGCCTAAGCCTGGATATTGTCCAGATCTTGCTGCATTTGGACACGGAATGTTTCAGTATCTGAGGAGTTGTGAATGGTGCTGAACATTGTGCAGTCTTCGGCGAACATCCTCACTTCTGACCTTATGATGGGAGGGAAGTCATTGATGAAGCAGCTGAAGGTGGTTGGGCCTAGGACACTAACCCTGAGGGACTCCTGCAGCTGGACAGGTTGGGTTGTATCCAGTGGAATTTAGAAGAATGTGAGGTGACCTTATTGAAACAGGTATGATTCGGAGGATACTGGACAGGGCGGATGCTGAGATGTTTCCCCTCATGGGAGAACCCAGAACTAGGGGGATATGGTTCCAAAATAAGGGGTTTCTCACTTCAGAAATCTCAGACGATTGAGAGTCTGTGGAATTCTTTTCCTCCAGTGTATTTTAAATGTTAAGGCTTATTTATTAGTGTCACACGTAAGGCTTACATGAACACCACAATGAAGTTACTGTGAAAATCCCCCAGTCGCCACACTCCGGCGCCTGTTCGGGTACACTGAGGGAGAATTTAGCATGGTCAATGCACCCAACCAGCACATCTTTCGGACAGTAGCGGGGGGGTGGGAACTGGAGCACCCGGAGGAAACCCACGCAGACACGGGGAGAACGGGCAAACTCCGCACAGACAGTGACCCAAGCCAGGAATCGAACCCGGTTCTCTGGCGCTGTGAGGCTTGGTTGGACTTTAACCTGGTGTTGTTAAACTTCTTGCTGTGAGGCAGCAGAGCTAACCCCTGTGCCACCGTGCCGTCCCAATGGAGCAGTGGAGGCTGGGCCATTGGATATTGTTAAGGCTTCAGCGGATAAATTGTTGACTAACGAGGGAGTTTAAGAGTTTAGTGGGTGGACAGGAAGGTAGGGACCACATTCAGATCTGCCAGGTTCTTATCAAATGGCGGTGGGGGGCATTGGAGGGGCTGAATGGCCTCCTCTTGCTCCGAATCCACATGAGTTAGCAGGTTGTGAGTTCAAATTCCACTCCAGGACTTAAGTGCAGAACCTCGGGTTTGCTCTGCAGCGTATCAATCTGGACTGCCGGGATAAGGGTGGGATTTTCCTCACCCCCGCAGTGGATTTTGCAATGGTAATGTGGCCTGCCATTGGTCGGTGATGGGATCTTGCTGTCCCGATGCTGTTGAGGGGGTATCCCATTGTCCACACCCTCCGCCACTGGGGAACCTGCAGTGGGCGGGTCGGCGTGGCTCACTGTTGACGGAACCAGAAGATACCGCCAGCAGGAACAGCTGGAAAATCCCGGCCTTAGTCTTCCCGATGAAAAATTAAATTGAGGTCTCTATCCCCTCTCTGAGGGGATATTACGAAGGACTGTCCCGGCCCTCTGCCTAATATTTAATCCCTGCAGGTCATGCTGCATCTGTACAGAGCCTTAGTTAGGCTTCATTTAGAATATTGTGTACAATTCTGATCGCCACACTACCAGAAAGATGTGGATGCTTTGGAGAGGGTACAGAAGAGGTTTACCAGGATGTTGCCTGGTCTGGAGGGTATTAGCCATGAGGAGAGGTTGGGTAAACTCGGTTTGTTCTCACTGGAACGACGGAGGTTGAGGGGCGACCTGATAGAGGTTTACAAGATTATGAGGGGCATGGACAGAGTGGATAGTCAGATGCTCTTTCCTAAGGTAGAAAAGTCAAGTACTCGGGGACAGAGGTTTAAGGTGTGTGGGGAAAAGTTTAGAGGAGATGTGCGAGGCAAATTTTTTTACACAGAGGGTGGTGAATGTCTGGAACGCGCTGCCCGGGGAGGGGGTGGGAGCAGGTACGATAGCGGCATTTAAGGGGCAACTAGACGAATGCACGAAGAAGATGGGAATGGAAGGATTCGGACTCTGTAAGTGCATACGGTTTTAGTTTAGTTAGGTCATCATGATCGGCACAGGCTTGGAGGGCCGAAGGGCCTGTTCCTGTGCTGTACTGTTCTTTGTTCTCTATGTTCCCTAAATCAGCCTCACAAATGCAGATGATGGTGTTGCAGTTTTGCGGGACTTTGTTGTGTGAAAATTAGTCACTGTTTAACCCACATTCTGAAAGTGACTGCCTTTGCGCTGTGCTGCATTGGCTGCAAAGCACTTTGAAACATCCGGTGATCATGGAAGGCGCTATATAAATGCAAGTCTTACTTTCTTTCCTCCGACTCTTTCTTCCTCCGGGGCCTCAGAACCGTGGGACTCCATCTTTTCCTCAGGCCTCCCTTCTTCTGTTAGTCTTCACATCTTCTTAAGCAAAACTTGTGACTTTCCAACAGATAAACAGCACCATCTACTCTTTCCCTCCAATGCAATGTAATTCTACAGGGAGAGATATCATTGATTACATAACAGCTTGATACTTGATCCAAAGTATCATATGTTAGTATCTAGATTCTATTTGATGGATGTTGAATACCCAATAATTTAAGGTAATAAGGTGAAACGGGCATTGTGTATTGATTAGTTAACGATACTCAAATGTGTATATCAAGGAGAAGCAAGCGTCTGGTGTTAGAGTGGATGAATAGGTTCCTTAGTGAACAATAACAGGCTCGACCAAAGCATCCGCGTCTCTGTGCCTTCTTGACAATCAATGATGGAGGTTGAGGGGCGATCTGATTGAAGTTTACCAGATTATGAGGGACATGCACAGAGTGGATAGTCAGAGGCTTTTTTCCCAGAGTGGAAGAGTCAATTACTAGGGGGCATAAGTTTAAGGTGCGAGCGGCAAGGTTTAAAGGAGATGTACGAGGCAGAGTTTTTACTCAGAGAGTGGTGGGTGCCTGGAACTGGCTGCCAGGGGAGGTCGTGAAAGCAGATACGATAGTGACTTTTAAGGGATGTCTTGACAAATACATGAACAGGATGGGAATAGAGGGATATGGTCTCCGGAAGGGTAGGGGCTTTAGTTCAGTAGGGCAGCATGGTCGGTGCAGGGTTGGAGGGCCGAAGGGCCTGTTCCTGTGCTGTAATGTTCACCATGGTAGGCTTCTGCAGAAAATGCAGATGTATGGGATTGGGGGTGATCTAGGAAATTGGATCAGGAATTGGCTAGCGGATAGGAAACAGAGGGTGGTGGTTGATAGTAAATATTCATCATGGAGTGCGGTTACAAGTGGTGTACCTCAGGGATCTGTTTTGGGGCCACTGCTGTTTGTAATATTTATTAATGATCTGGATGAGGGTATAGTTGGGTGGATTAGCAAATTTGCTGATGACACCAAAGTCGGTGGTGTGGTAGACAGTGAGGAAGGGTGTCGTAGTTTGCAGGAAGACTTAGACAGGTTGCAAAGTTGGGCCGAGAGGTGGCGGATGGAGTTTAATGCGGAGAAGTGTGAGGTAATTCACTTTGGTAGGAATAACAGATGTGTTGAGTATAGGGCTAACGGGAGGACTTTGAATAGTGTGGAGGAGCAGAGGGATCTAGGTGTATGTGTGCATAGATCCCTGAAAGTTGGGAATCAAGTAGATAAGGTTGTTAAGAAGGCATATGGTGTCTTGGCGTTTATTGGTAGGGGGATTGAATTTAGGAGTCGTAGCGTTATGTTGCAACTGTACACAACTCTGGTGCGGCCGCACTTGGAGTACTGTGTGCAGTTCTGGTCCCCACATTACAGGAAGGATGTGGAGGCTTTGGAGAGGGTGCAGAGGAGGTTTACCAGGATGTTGCCTGGTATGGAGGGGAGATCCTATGAGGAGAGGCTGAGGGATTTGGGATTGTTTTCGCTGGAAAGGCGGCGGCTAAGAGGGGATCTTATTGAAACATATAAGATGATTAGAGGTTTAGATAGGGTGGATAGTGATAGCCTTTTTCCTCTGATGGAGAAATCCAGCACGAGGGGGCATGGCTTTAAATTGAGGGGGGGTAGTTATAGAACCGATGTCAGGGGTAGGTTCTTTACCCAGAGGGTGGTGAGGGATTGGAATGCCCTGCCAGCATCAGTAGTAAATGCGCCTAGTTTGGGGGCGTTTAAGAGATCCGTAGATAGGTTCATGGACGAAAAGAAATTGGTTTAGGTTGGAGGGTCACAGTTTTTTTTTTTAACTGGTCGGTGCAACATCGTGGGCCGAAGGGCCTGTTCTGCGCTGTAATGTTCTATGTTCTATGTAATTTTCTTTGTTCTTTGATCAGGCTTGGGAGTTTATCTGATACCAATACAGCCTTGTTCTGTTCCACCCCAGTGTATTTTCTCCAGTAGGAATTATGTCATTTTAACCTTCACAAGGAGGCCATTCAGTCCATTGCATGGATGCTAGCTCTTTGAAGGAGCCATCTACTCCATCCAGTTGTGAAGAATGGGCATTCTGCAGAACTGCCCTTGAGTGCGGTCCACTACTACTGCAAAGTCAGCACGGTGGCACAGTGGTTAGCACAGCTGCTTCACAGCGCCAGGGACCCGGGTTCAATTCCGACCTTGGGTCACTGTCTGTGCAGAGTCTGCACGTTCTCCCCATGTCTGCGTGGGTTTCCGCTGGGTGCTCCGATTTCACCCACAGTCTGCTAAATTCTCCCTCAGTGTACCCAAACAGGTGCCAGAGTGTGGCGACTAGGGGATTTTCACAGTCCAAAGGTGTGCAGGTTAGGTGATTGGCCATACTAAATTGCCTCTTAGTGTCCAAAAATGTGCAGGTTAAGTGGATTGGACGTGCTAAATTTCCCCTTAGTGTCCAAAGATATGCAGGTCATGGCGATTGGCCATGTTAAATTGCCCCTTAGTGTCCAAAGATATGCAGGTCATGGCGATTGGCCATGTTAAATTGCCCCTTAATGTCAGGGTGTTTAGCAGGGTAAATATGTGGCATTACGGGGATAGGGCCTGGGTGGGATTGTGGCCGGAGACTGACTGGTCTCCTCCTGCACTGTAGGGATTCTATGATTCTATGAATGCCCTGACATCACCAGGAATTGATGGACGATCCCGTGGACACTGCAGCAACTTGAGAGAAAGATCACTCAAAAGAATATTCATTTTTGAAAAAGCCTTCTAATAATGTCCTCAAATATTGTGGCTGGGTGGTCCGGGGGGTCGATTGAGAGGTCATGCAATGACACCCTCCATGAATACATCCAACTATAGTTGGCAACTCATTAATCAGCCACCCATTTCTGTGCTGCAACCTCCCACAAACAGCAATAAAACGGTGACGGACTTCTGGATTGCTGGACTATTCATTCACCTGCTATTCTGGGGACCCGGGATCGAATCCCGCCACGGCAGATGTTGGAATTTGAATTCAATAAAAAATATCTGGAATTAAGAATCTACTGATGACCATGAAACCATTGTCTGATTGTCGGAAAAACCCATCTGGTTCACTAACATCCTTTAGGGAAGGAAATCTGCCGTCCTTACCCGGTCTGGCCTACGTGTGACTCCAGAGCCACAGCAATGTGGTTGACTCTCAACTGCCCTCTGAAATAGCCAAGCAAGCCACTCAGTTCAAGGGCAACTAGGGATGGGCAATAAATGCTGGCCAGCCAGCCACGCCCAAGTCCCACGAATGAATTTAAAGAATGTAAAAACGACTAAAGATCAGGGGCGGCACGGTGGCACAGTGGTTAGCACTACTTCCTCACAGCACCAGGGACCCGGGTTCAATTCCCAGCTTGGGTCACTGTCTGTGCAGAATTTACACATTCTCCCCGTGTCTGCGTGGGTTTCCTCCGGGTGCTCCGGTTTCCTCCCACAGTCCAAAAGATGTGCAGGTTAGGTCGATTGACCATGGTAAATTGCCCCTTAGTGTCAGGGGGACTAGCTGGGGTAAATGTATGGAGTTATGTGGATAAGGTCTAGGTGGGATTGTGGTCGGTGCAGACTCGATGGGCCGAATGGCCTCCTTCTGCACTGTAGGGATTCTATGATTCTATGAATCTGTTTCAATGTTGATTGGGGGATGAATTTGTCACCTGGCAAAGTGTGGATTGGAACTTTCAGTTTTAAAATGTCTGCTATCAGTGGATAAAAGCAAATTAAAAAGTTAAAGTTAAAGTTTATTTATTAGTCACAAGTCGGCTGACATTAACACTGCAATGAAGTTATTGTAAAAATCCCCTAGTCGCCACACTCTGGCGCCTGTTCGGGTACATCGCGGGAGAATTTAGCACGGCCAAAGCACCCTAACCAGCACGTCTTTCAGACTGTGGGAGGAAACCGGAGCACCCGGAGGAAACCCACGCAGACACAGGGAGAACGTGCAGACTCCACACAGACAGTGACCCAAGCCGGGAATCGAACCCGGGTCCCTGGTGCTGTGAGGCAGCATTACTGCGGATGCTGGAATCTGAAACCAAAAGAGAAAACTCCTGCTGAGATTTTCCAGCAATTTCTCTTTTGGTCTGCTGAGGTTAAGTGTAAAATGGCCATAACGCTGCATTAAAAAAAAAGATGTTGCAAACTGAACACTTCATGCATCCTGGGAATGTCCGACGCTGAATCCGAAATATTTCCAGTTCCATACAGCAATATTGCCGAGTTTCCAAGCTTAGCCTCAGCTCCTGATCCTTTTCCGGGTGAGAATTTTTTGATTCGATTTGATTTATTATTGTCACATGTATTAGTGTTCAGTGAAAAGTATTGTTTTTTGCCCGCTATACAAACAAAGCATACCATTCATAGAGTACATAGGAGAGAAGGAAAGGAGAGGGTGCAGAATATAGTGTTACAGTTATAGCTAGGGTGTACATAAAGATCAGCTTAATCAAGGTAGGTCCGCTCAGACGTCTGACAGCAGCAGGGAAGAAGCTGTTCTTGAGTCGGTTGGTACGTGACCTCAGACTTTTGTATCTTTTTCCTGACGGAAGAAGGTGGAAGAGAGAATGTCCGGGGTGCATGGGGTCCTTAATTATGCTGGCTGCTTTGCCGAGGCAGTGGGAAGTGTGGACAGAGTCAATGGATGGGAGGCTGGTTTGCCTGATGGACTGAGCTACGTTCATGACCTTTTGTAGTTCCTTGCGGTCTTGGTCAGAGCAGGAGCCCGGCCAAGCTGTGATACATCTGGATAGGATGCTTTCTATGGTACATCTGTAAAAGTTGGCGAGAGTCGTAGCCTCCTGAGATGCATTGGTGGGCTAGAGTCAGCGTGGAGGGATCAGGACAGATTGTTGGTGATCTGGACGCCTAGAACCCTGAAGCTCTCAACCATTCCCACTTCACCCCCATTGATGTAGACAGGGGCATGTCCTCCACTACGCCTCCTGAAGTCGCTGACTATCCTGCATTTTACTGATATTGACGGGGAGATTATTGTCACCGCACCAGTTCACCAGATTCTCTATCTCTTTCCTGAACTCCTATTTCCTGTTGCTTATCACTTGGGACCCAGGCTTGAACCCAATGTGCAGAAAAGAACTTGTCCCTCTCACAACTAAGCTGATTATATCCTTTAGCATAAACTCTTAAAGTCCAGGTTTATGTACCCAATGAGATGCATTGGTATTTATTTATTAATGGTATAGAGTACAAGAGTAAGGAGATTATGCTGAACTTATACAAGACACTACTTAAACCTCAGCAGGGATATTGTGTACAGTTCTGGGTGCCACACTATAGAAAGGATGTGAATGCATTGGAGAGAGTGGAAATCAAAGAAGAAATCATAGAAACCCTACAGTGCAGAAAGAGGCCATTCGGCCCATCGAGTCTGCACCGACCACAATCCCACCCAGGCCCTACCCCCACATATTTACCCGCTAATCCCTCTAACCTACACATCCCAGGACTCTAAGGGGCAATTTTTAACCTGGCCAATCAACCGCACATCTTTGGGAGGAAACTGGAGCACCCGGAGGAAACCCACGCAGACACGAGGAGAATGTGCAAACTCCACACAGACAGTGACCCGAGCCGGGAATCGAACCCGGGACCCCGGAGCTGTGAAGCAGCAGTGCTAACCACTGTGCTACCGTGCCGCCTAAGAGGAGAAGAGGTTTACAAGAATGGTTCCAGGGTTGAGAAACTTCAGTTATGAGGCTGGATTGGAGAGGTCGGGACTGTTCTCCTTGGAGGGAAGAAAGTTGAGAGGAGATTTGATCGAGATGCTCAAAATCATGAGGGGGCTAGACAGAGTAGAGAGGGAGAAGCTGTTCCCGCTCGAAAAAGGATCGAGAACGAGAGGGCGCAGAGTTAAAGTGATTTGCAAAAGAAGCAAATGAGATGTGAGAAAAATCTTTTCCACCCAGCGAGTGGTTGGAGTCTGGAATGCAGGTGTGGGGAAGGTAGGTTCAATCGAGGTATTCGAGAGGGTGTTAGCTAATTATTGGAACAGAAACAATGTGCCGGGTATGACGAAAAGACAGGGGTATGGCACTATGCCATGATGCCCGTTTGGAGAGAGGGTGCAGACTGGATGGGCTGAATGGTCTCCTGTGCCGTAAAAAATCTGTGATTTTGTGAAACAGATTGAAAAGCTTTTTTAAATTCATTCAAGGGGTCTGTGATTCGCTAGCTGGACCAGTGCTTATTACACATTCCTTAACTGCCCCTTGAGAAGGTGAGCTGCCTTCTTGCAGTCCACATAGAGTAGGTGCACCCACTGTGCTGTTAGGGAGCGTGTTCCAGGATTTTGACCCAACGACAATGAAGGAATGGCCGATACATTTCCAAGTCAGGATGGTGAGTGACTTGGAGGGGGACTTCCAGGTGATGGTGTCCCCATTGCGCCCGCTGCCCTTGTCCTTCTAGATGGCAGGGGTCATGGGTTTGGAAGGCGAGAGATGAGCCAATCTCTACCCCTGCATGGTAACACCTGATTCCAGTGGGGAAGTCGAGGTAGTTGCAGGTTGAAACTCAGGAACAGGTGAAAAGGAATTAACTCAATAAATACACTGAAAATAATTCTCCCTGTGACTGCGCAGGTTTCCTCCGGGAGCTCTGGTTTCCTCCCACACTCCAAAGATGTGGATTGGCCGTGCTAAATTGCCCCTTAGTGTCCAAAGATATGCAAGTTAGGTAGATTAGCCATGCTAAGTTGTCCCTTAGTGTCCAAAGATGTGCGAGTTAGGTGGATTGGCCATGCTAAATTGCCCCTGAGTGTCCAAAGATGTGCGAGTTAGGTGGATTGGCCATGCTAAATTGCCCCTGAGTGTCCAAAGATGTGTAGGTTAGGTGGATTGGCCATGCTAAATTGCCCCTTAGTGTCCAAAGATGTGCAGATTAGGGGGATTGGCCATGCTAAATTGCCCCTTAGTGTCCAAAGATGTGTAGGTTAGGTGGATTGGCCATGCTAAATTGCCTCGAGTGTCCAAAGATGTGCAGGTTAGAATCATAGAATCATAGAAACCCTACAGTGCAGAAGGAGGCCATTCGGCCCATCGAGTCTGCACCGACCACAATCCCACCCAGGCCCTACCCCCACATATTTTACCCACTAATTCCTCTAACCTACGCATCCCAGGACTCTAAGGGGCAATTTTTTTAACCTGGCCAATCAACCTAACCCGCACATCTTTGGACTGTGGGAGGAAACCGGAGCACCCGGAGGAAACCCACGCAGACACGAGGAGAATGTGCAAACGCCACACAGACAGTGACCCGAGCCGGGAATCGAACCTGGGACCCTGGAGCTGTGAAGCAGCAGTGCTAACCACTGTGCTACCGTGCCGCGTTAGAACATAGAACATAGAACATAGAACATTACAGCGCAGAACAGGCCCTTCGGCCCACGATGTTGCACCGACCAGTTAAAAAAAAAAACTGTGACCCTCCAACCTAAACCAATTTCTTTTCGTCCATGAACCTATCTACGGATCTCTTAAACGCCCCCAAACTAGGCGCATTTACTACTGATGCTGGCAGGGCATTCCAATCCCTCACCACCCTCTGGGTAAAGAACCTACCCCTGACATCGGTTCTATAACTACCCCCCCTCAATTTAAAGCCATGCCCCCTCGTGCTGGATTTCTCCATCAGAGGAAAAAGGCTATCACTATCCACCCTATCTAAACCTCTAATCATCTTATATGTTTCAATAAGATCCCCTCTTAGCCGCCGCCTTTCCAGCGAAAACAATCCCAAATCCCTCAGCCTCTCCTCATAGGATCTCCCCTCCATACCAGGCAACATCCTGGTAAACCTCCTCTGCACCCTCTCCAAAGCCTCCACATCCTTCCTGTAATGTGGGGACCAGAACTGCACACAGTACTCCAAGTGCGGCCGCACCAGAGTTGTGTACAGTTGCAACATAACGCTACGACTCCTAAATTCAATCCCCCTACCAATAAACGCCAAGACACCATATGCCTTCTTAACAACCTTATCTACTTGATTCCCAACTTTCAGGGATCTATGCACACATACACCTAGATCCCTCTGCTCCTCCACACTATTCAAAGTCTTCCCGTTAGCCCTATACTCAACACATCTGTTATTCCTACCAAAGTGAATTACCTCACACTTCTCCGCATTAAACTCCATCCGCCACCTCTCGGCCCAACTTTGCAACCTGTCTAAGTCTTCCTGCAAACTACGACACCCTTCCTCACTGTCTACCACACCACCGACTTTGGTGTCATCAGCAAATTTCCTAATCCACCCAACTATACCCTCATCCAGATCATTAATAAATATTACAAACAGCAGTGGCCCCAAAACAGATCCCTGAGGTACACCACTTGTAACCGCACTCCATGATGAATATTTACTATCAACCACCACCCTCTGTTTCCTATCCGCTAGCCAATTCCTGATCCAATTTCCTAGATCACCCCCAATCCCATACATCTGCATTTTCTGCAGAAGCCTACCATGGTGAACCTTATCAAACGCCTTACTAAAATCCATATATACCACGTCCACTGCCTTGCCCCCATCCACCTCCTTGGTCACTTTCTCAAAAAACTCAATAAGGTTAGTAAGGCACGACCTACCTGCCACAAAACCATGCTGACTATCACCTATCAATTCATTACTCTCCAAATAACTATAAATCCTATCCCTTATAATTTTTTCCAACATCTTGCCGACAACAGAAGTGAGACTCACCGGTCTATAATTCCCGGGGAAGTCTCTGTTCCCCTTCTTAAACAATGGGACAACATTCGCTAACCTCCAATCTTCTGGTACTATACCAGAGGCCAACGACGACCTGAAGATCAGAGCCAGAGGCTCTGCAATCACTTCTCTTGCCTCCCAGAGAATCCTTGGATAAATCCCATCCGGACCAGGGGATTTATCTATTTTCAGACCCTCCAGAATATCCTGCACATCCTCCTTATCAACTGTAATACTGTCTATTCTACTCCCTTAGTGTCCAAAGATGTGCAGATTAGGGGGATTGGCCATGCTGAATTGTCCCATAGAGTCCAAAGCTGTGCTGGTTAGGTGGATTGGCCATGGTAAATTTCCCCTTAGTGTCAGGGGGATTAGCAGGATAAATACGTGGGGTTATGGGGATAGAGCCTGGCTGGGATTGTGGTCGGTGCAGACTCGATGGGCCAAAATGGCCTCCTTCTGCACTGTAGGGATTCTATGGTTGCCAAGCATTTGTTATCTTGCATTTCACACACCATGCTAATAAGTTGCATTGCAACAGAAAAGCCTTTTAGAAAGGATGAAGGGAGCACAGGCAGTTTATCAGGAATGACATTGAGTTGGAGGAATGCAGATAGAGCATATAAAATCGACACACTGCTGACCTCCCATCTGCAGTGTAGGGGACATCTACATGACTGACCCTCGTTCAATGACCCCTTCTGAAATGGCTCCACATGAACAATCCCGCTGAGCGACACCTCATGACAAAGCCCTCTTGACAAAACCCCTGGGAGTGAGCCAACGCAGACTCTCCCTCGTGGGCTGACACTTCACGCACTGACCCCACATGAATGAGTTGCCTGGAGCACGTGGAGACTTGCCACTTCTGGATGCAAAGCAATGCAGAAAAAGTCATTTCCAATTCATTGTCAGACTTGTCAGGATAGAGCAAGACTGCCAGTTCACTTGGCCAAAGACCCAAAACAATGAAGTCATCCAAGGTGGTGTCACTCATTTTTTGGGGTTTTGCTGGCGTTCATTTTGTTACCCAAATAATTCTTCAAACTTCCTGAAATCCTAAAGCCTCAGAAGAAGGTTGATATTCTGATTAATTACCTCGCAAAGCACGGTTCTTGATTTATTATTGTCACGTGTACTGGGATACAGTGAAGAGTCTTGTTTCTTGCACGCTGTACAGACAAACCATACCGTTCATAGAGAAGGAAACGAGAGAGTGCAGAGTGGAATGTTATAGCCATAGCTAGGGTATGGAGAAAGATCAACTTAATACAAGGTAGGTCCATTCAAAAGCCTAATGGCAGCAGGGAAGAAGCTGTTCTTGAGTCAGTCGGTACGTGACCTCAGACTTCTGTATCTTTTTCCTGATGGAAGAAGGTGGAAGAGAGAATGTCCGGGGTGCGTGATTATGCTGGCTGTTCCACATTGTCTGTACATTTAAGACCTGGCTGGCTGTAGAGATTTGCATTCTAATCAGTATTCTGTAATTTGATTTCTGTGTCTGTGCCCTGTTTGAGAACAGATATCCACTCCATCTGACAAAGGAGCTCTGCTCCGAAAGCTTATGGTATTTGCTACCAAATAAACCTGTTGGACTTTAACCTGGTGTTGTGAGACTTCTTACTGTTTTTCTGAGCCAGTGGAAGTGCAGACGGAGTCAATAGATGGGAACAAAACCAGAAAATTGCTGGAAAATCTCAGCAGGTTTGACGGTATCTATGGAGAGAGAGCAGGAGCCAATGTTTTGAGTCTAGATGACCCTTCATCAAAGCGAAGTTTGTTTCAGATTCCAGCTTCCGCAGTATTTTGCGTTTATTTCAACGGATGAGAGGCTGGTTTGTGTGACGGACTGGGCTACCTTCACAACCCTTTGCAATTTCTTGCGGTCTTGGTCAGAGCAGGAGCCATACCAAGCTGTGGTACATCCAGAAAGGATGCTTTCTATAATGCATCAGTAAAAATTGACGAGAGTCGTAGCAGACATGCTGAATGTCCTTAGCCTCCTGAGGAAGTTGATGGCAAGACCTCAAGCTGGGCATGAGTGCGGGTGGAGTGGCCTGTTGCTGGATGCCATTGCTCTTTTAGTAAAAATCATTATCATAGAACGTGCATTCAGCCCAAAGTGTCTGTGCTAATGAGCTATCCATTTCACCCACACTCCTGCTTATTCTCCCACAGCCCGTATCTGCCTCCTTGTCAAGTATTTGCCCAATTCCTAAGATAAAGTTGCTTTCACTCTGCTGCTACCACCATTTCAGGTAACTCACTCCAGATCGTGAAAACCAATGTCAAAGAACAAAGAACACTACAGCAGAGGAACAGGCCCTTCGGCCCACCAAGCCTGCACCTGTCCTATCGAGACCAACCGCCTATCATTTCTGCCCTGGGAAAAAGCTTCCAACTGTTCACCCTATCTATGCCCCTCATAATTTTATAAACTTCTATCAGGTCGTCCCTCAGCATTTGTCTTTCCTGAGAGAACAATCCCAGTTTATTTAATCTCTCCTCATAGCTAATACCCTCCATGCCAGGCAACATCCTGGTAAACATTTTCTGTACTCTCTCCAAATCCTTCACAATCTTTTGATAGAGTGGCGACCAGAATTGGACACAGTATTCCAAATGTGGCCTAACCTAATGTCTTTGGAATCATTGGTGTCACTGGGTCAAAGTCCTGGAACACCCTCTCTAACAGCAGTGTGGGTGTACCTACACCCCAGGGACTGCAGTGGCTCAAGAAGGTGGCTCCCACAACATTCTCAAGGGGCAATTGGTGAAGGGCAACAAATGCTGGCCTAGCCAGTGATGCCCACATCCCATAAAAGAAAAAAATATATAAAACTCACCTCAACTGCCCTCTATTTCTTTGGTTGAATTTATCATGTTCATTGGTCCATTGGGAAAACAATGCTGAAGATCACATACCGATATTGGGTAGAATTTTCCTGTCTCACCCACCACAGGAATCGAAGTGGGCGGGACACAGACCTTGCAAAGGTCCGTTGACCTCAGGTGGGATTTTGCGACCTTGGCGTGAACACAAGTAGTGGAAGATTTTGTAATTGAGGTTAATTTCCTGGGTTCAATATTAAGGGGTGGTGGAGGGAGGGATGGAGGGAGAGGGAATGCGTGCAGATTTAGGATGTGAAATTTGGCCAAAAATACAAGGCATTTGCAAAGAGGCTGGTTCATTCTATACTCTGCTACATTAGCTATTCCATTGGAGATCCACACACACACACATACAATCACACGCTCTCTCACACACACACACACACGCACACATATATGCACACACACACGCTCTTTCAAACACACAGACAAACTCACGCACACACACACACTCTCTCACACACGCACAATCTCTCGCACACACGCATGCACACACTCTCTCACACACACAAAGAACAAAGAACAAAGAACAGTACAGCACAGGAAACAGGCCCTTCGGCCCTCCAAGCCTGTGCCGCTCCTTGGTCCAACTAGACCAATCGTTTGTATCCCTCCATTCCCAGGCTACTCATGTGACTATCCAGGTAAGTCTTAAATGATGTCAGCGTGCCTGCCTCCACCACCCTACTTGGCAGCGCATTCCAGGCCCCCACCACCCTCTGTGTAAAAAACGTCCCTCTAATATCTGAGTTATACTTCGCCCCTCTCAGCTTGAGCCCGTGACCCCTCGTGATCGTCACCTCCGACCTGGGAAAAAGCTTCCCACTGTTCACCCTATCTATACCCTTCATAATCTTATACACCTCTATTAGATCTCCCCTCATTCTCCGTCTTTCCAAGGAGAACAACCTCAGTCTACCCAATCTCTCCTCATAGCTAAGACCCTCCATACCAGGCAACATCCTGGTAAACCTTCTCTGCACTCTCTCTAACGCCTCCACGTCCTTCTGGTAGTGCGGCGACCAGAACTGGACGCAGTACTCCAAATGTGGCCTAACCAGCGTTCTATACAGCTGCATCATCAGACTCCAGCTTTTATACTCTATACCCCGTCCTATAAAGGCAAGCATACCATATGCCTTCTTCACCACCTTCTCCACCTGTGTTGCCACCTTCAAGGATTTGTGGACTTGCACACCTAGGTCCCTCTGTGTTTCTATACTCCTGATGACTCTGCCATTTATTGTATAACTCCTCCCTACATTATTTCTTCCAAAATGCATCACTTCGCATTTATCCGGATTAAACTCCATCTGCCACCTCTCCGCCCAATTTTCCAGCCTATTTATATCCTGCTGTATTGCCCGACAATGCTCTTCACTATCCGCAAGTCCAGCCATCTTTGTGTCATCCGCAAACTTGCTGATTACACCAGTTACACCTTCTTCCAAATCATTTATATATATCACAAATAGCAGAGGCCCCAGTACAGAGCCCTGCGGAACACCACTGGTCACAGACCTCCAGCCGGAAAAAGACCCTTCGACCACTACCCTCTGTCTCCTATGCACACATGCACACACACACGCTCTCTCACACACATGCACACTCACACACACACGCACACACACTCTCAAAAACATGCACACACACACACACTCTCACAAACATGCACACACACAAAAACACATGCACACACTCTCACACGCACACACACATGCATGCCTACACGTATGCCAATATAAAAATAGGGAGCTCTTGTGGCGCAGTGGGTTAGTGTCCTGCCTCTGAGCCAGAAGCTCCGGGTTCGAGTCCCACCCCAGGACTTGATGGCCAAGGAAGGTGCGTTCATAACGCGGCCAAACAGGTTGAGTGACAACCAGCAAAATCCTTCCAAACGCGCCAGTGGCTGGTGGTAAGGGCGGGAGAGACTGCTGGTCAGCCACGCTTGATGTGGAGTGGCGCCCCCTCAAGATGTAAACCCCCTGGTTACAGACTAGCGACCTGTTCCGGGAATTACCAGCTATGGAGACAGACATAAATCTGCCTTAGTGCGCCACTGGGTGCAGGAGAGAAACAAACATGCCACAGTTTGATGCCCCCTGCTGGATGGGAGACAAAGACAAAGAGGACATTGAGAAGATTCTGATTTGAGTAAAAGAATACATTCAGGTCCACCACTCCACGGGACGACACTGGCCTTGCTGGGTCTCAGAATCGGATCAAAATAAAAGGTCTCAACATAGTAAGGGGAGGCAACAACCGAGTGATATTATCGCTGGACAATTAATCCAGAAACTGAGCAATTGTTCTGAGGACCCAGGTAAAAATCCCACCAGGGCAGATGGTGGAATTTGAACTCAATAAAAATATATCTGGAATTAAGAATCTACTGATGATCATGAAACCATTGTCGATTGTCGGTAAAACCCATCCGGTTCCATCAGGAAAGGAAATCTGCTGTTCCTACCTTCCTTACCCGGTCTGGCCTACATGTGACTCCAGAGCCACAGCAATGTGGTTGACTCTCAACTGCCCCCCGGGCAACTAGGGCTGGGCAATAAATGCCCAGCCAGCGACGCCCATGTCCCATAAATGAATGATCAAAAAATAAATAATGTGGAATGAGTACAGCACCGCCCACCTGGTGATGTGAAAAGAGACATGACCTGAGACTCGAGAGAGTTGTGGACTAGACAGAGACTTGTGTAGAAGCCAGCATGGAGTTAGCTCTGAGATTCAGAGCTATATATAACAAACATGTCAATAAACACTTCAGCCGAAATTTTTCAACCCTTCCGGTCAGCGGGATCTTCTGGGCTCGCCGATGGCAAACCCCCAGCAAAGGGTGCGGGGTGCTCAAAACCCCGTAGACTCAGGTGGCACGGTGGCACAGTGGTTAGCACTGCTGCCTCGCAGCGCCAGGGACCCGGGTTCAATTGTCTTGGGTCACTGTCTGTGTGGAGTTTGCACGTTCTCGCGTGTCTGCGTGGGTTTCCTCCGGGCACTCCAGTTTCCTCTCACAGTCCAAAGATGTGTGAGTTAGGTGGATTGGCCATGCTAAATTGCCCCTTAGTGTCAGGGGGGCTAGCTAGGGTAAATGCATGGGGTTATGGGAATAGGGCCTGGGTGGGATTGTGGTCGGTGCAGACCCGATGGGCCGATTGGCCTCTTTCTGCACTGTAGGACTCTGTGATTCTGTGATCAATGGGAACCAGACGATCGCGCAGCCAGACAAAGGAGGATACTCGATAGTGGGGAGATGGGAAACCCTGCCTTTAATGTTTAACCATCCAAGACTCAGAACATCTTTGCGTGGCCTATTCAATCTACAACACACATCAGCAATGAGACTGAGGAAGAGAAAGGGAGTTCTCCTTGCTAGCCTGGAAATGATCGCAGACAGCAAAGTGACTGCAAAGAGCTTTGAGGGATCCTCAGGCTGTATAGGTAGCTTTACACTTGCAAGTTAGGTTGTCCTTTATCTTTATTCTGCCTCTTACCTTGGGCACCAGGACAGTGCAACATTTCCCCCATGTCTGTGTGGGCTTCCTCCAGGTGCTCCGGTTTCCTCCCACTCTTCAAAGATGTGCGGGTTAAGTGGATTGGCCATGCTAAATTGCCCCTTAGTGTCCAAAGATGTGTAGGTTAGGTGAATTGACCATACTAAACTGCCCTTTCGTGTCCAGAAATGTGTAGGTTAGGTGGATTGGCCATGCTAAATTGTCCCTCAGTATCCAAAGATGTGTAGGTTAGGTGGATTGGCCATGCTAAATTGCCCCTCAGTGTCCAAAGATGTGTAGGTTAGGTGGATTGGCCATGCTAAATTGCCCCACTCATTGTGTGCAAGTGTGAGTGTGGCTAGGCTTGATGTGGAGTGGTGCCCCCTCAAGCTATAAGCCCCTGGCGACAGACTGGTGACCTGTTCCAGGAATAACTGGCTACGGGAGCAGACAAATGTCTGACCTATGCACCATCAAGATGCAAAATGGTTCAGTGGGAGAGGATAATGCGAGCTACGTTCATGGTTTGCAAGCAAGATTGTGATCATAGAATCATAGAATAAATACAGTGCAGAAGGGGGTTATTCAGCCCATCAGGTCTGCACCCACTCTTTGAGCATCCCACCCAGGCCCTATCCCCACAACTCCACACATTTACCCCACTAATCTAACTAACCTACACACCTTTGGACACTAAGTGTTAATTTAGTATGGCCAATCCATCTAACCCACACATCTTAGGAGTATGGGAGGAAACTGGAGCACCCGGAGGAAACCCACACATTCAGAGGGAGAACGTGCAGACTCCGCACAGTGACCCGAGGCTGGATTGAACCCGGGTCCTTGGCGCTG
The DNA here is from genome assembly GCF_964213995.1 of Mustelus asterias. Lineage (NCBI taxonomy): Eukaryota > Metazoa > Chordata > Chondrichthyes > Carcharhiniformes > Triakidae > Mustelus > Mustelus asterias. The sequence continues at coordinate 23,104,821 of NC_135819.1, forward strand.
TGAGGCAGCAGTGCTAACCACTGTGTCACTGGGCTGCCCCGTGATGAGCGTGGTAATGTGGCAGAGGCTTAACGGCTGACCCTCTGTACTGCCATTTTATAAAGGCCTATGGGACACAAAGGCAGATGAAAGCTATGGGGGTCCAGCAGGAGAGGTACCGCTGTTTGCCCACTGCGCCTCGGGGAATGTAAACGGCTAGGGGATTGGATATCTCTTCCCTCATTGGACTTCCAGAGTTAAAAATAACGTAATATTTCCTTTAAAACAGCTGCCTCTGTTGCTATGGCTTCAGGTGCTGATGGGAGCTGTTTTCTCCTCATCCATCATAAGGCCTGGGAACTCATGACAGCACTTGGGAAAAATTACTGCGAGATCGCAAGGCGCTCCAATTTTATTTTGATTCACTTCCTTCTTTGTCTCTTGCAACATCCTTTCATGGTGCCAAGGCAAGATGGCACCTCTTCTGTGGGCGGCACGGTGGCACAGTGGTTAGGACTGCGGCCTCACAGAGCCAGGGACCCGGGTTCGATTCCCGGCCTTGGGTCACTGTCAATGTGGAGTCTGCACATTCTCCCCGTGTCTGCATGGGTTTCCTCCAGGTGCTCCGGTTTCCTCCCATAGTCAGAGAATCATGCTGGTTGGGGTGCATTGGCCGTGCTAAATTCTTCCTCAGTGTACCCGAACAGGCACCAGAGTGTGGCGACTGGGGGAATTTCACAGTAACTTCATTGCAGTGTTAATGTAAGCCTTACTTGTGACACTAATAAATAAATAAACTTTGACTTTTGACTCTTGACGCACCGGGTAGCGAGCGTGAGGGAGTACCACATGGAACAAGGAGGGGGCCACAGCAGTTCCTGCATCGATCCACCCGTTGCTCACACACCCACTCTCCAGGGACAGGACTCACACATGCCATGTTAAAGAGAACCTTGCAATTAGGTACCGGGTTTTTCTGTCAGATGGTATTCCAAAGAACCGCTTTGGTGCAGGAAACCCAATATGGTGCACAGCAAGATCCCAGAAACAGCAAAGTGACGCTAATGGGCCGATCCAGATGTTGTGGTAATACATTGGACCCATAGGACCATAGAGCTATAGAGGTTTACAGCATGGAAATAGGCCCTTCAGCCCAAGTTGTCCATGCTGTCCCTTTTTTTAACCACTAAGCTAGTCCCAATTGCCCACGTTTTTCACATGTGCCTCTTTCCCCTTCTTGCAACTGTCTAAATGCTTTTTAAAAGATAAGATTATACTAAGACTCTAAGATTCTACTGCTGCCCCTGGCAGCTTGTTCCACATAGAATCTCTACAGTGCAGAAGGAGGCCATTCGGCCCATTGTACCTGGACCGACTCTCCGAAAGAGCATCCTACTTAGGCACATTCCCCTCCCCGTCCTATCCCCATATCCCTGCGCACTTACATGGCCAATTGACCTAATCTGCACATTTTTGGGCACTGAGGAGCAATTTCGCATGGCCAATCCACCTAAACTGAACATCTTCGGACGCTAAGGGGCAATTTAGCATGGCCAATCCACCTAAACTGCACATCTTTGAATGCTAAGGCGCAATTTAGCATGGCCAATCCACCCGGAGGAACCGGAGCACCCGGAGGAAACCCACGCAGACATGGGTAGAATGTGCAAACTCCACATAGACAGTGACCCAAGGCTGGAATTGAGCCCGGGTCCCTGACGTTGTGAGGCAGCAGTGCTAACCACTGTGCCACCATGCCGCCAGGGAGATCTCTCCAGTTGTTTGTCAATGATGTGACTTGACCTCCCTAACAGCACTGTCTGTGTACGTACACCTCAGGGACTGCATGTTTCAAGGCTCATAAACGTGGGCAATAAATGTTGGACTAGCCAGCAGGGCCCACATCCCATAAATGAACATTGAAAGATATCTTATAGATCCACCTGTATGGGGAGACGTGAATCTCAGCCAAAGATGGAACCATTGACAGTGCAGCACTCCCTCAACATTGGACTGGAGTGTCAAACGTGCCTCTTGTGCTCAAGTCTCTGGAGTGGCTCTTGAACTCCCAACCTCAGACCGATTTTTACCTTGCCACTATAAAGTTTTCAGTCCCTAACGGCACCATCAACACTCCCTCTGTCTCATGTCCATGACATGTCAATCTCTCCCTAGCTCCCGCTTATCACTGACCTCACATTCTGCACCCCACCCCCCTCCTCTTGCGATGCATATAATCCATTACATTTCGATTCCTTTTTATAGAAACATAGAAACTAGAAGTAGGAGGAGGCCATTCGGACCTTTGAGCCTGCTCTGCCATTCATTTTGATAATGGTTGATCGTCAAATTCAATATCCTGATCTCCCCTTCCTCCCATATCCCTTGATCCCTTTAGCCCAAGAGCTATATCGAATTTAATCTTGAAATCACACAACGTTTTGGCCTCAACTACTTTCTGTGGGAGTGAATTCCACACATTCACCACCCTCTGAGTGAAGAAATTTCTCCTCACCTCAGTCCTAAGAGCTTTCCCCTTATTCTCAAACTATGACCCCCTAGTTCTGAACTCCCCCCACCATCGGGAACATTCTTTCTGAATCGACCCTGTCTAACCCTGTTTGAATTTTATAAGTTTCTATGTGATCCGCTGTCGAAGGTTCATACGGACTCCAAATGTTAACTGTGTCTTCATCTCTCTGCAAACCAGCCACCCATCCATTGACTCTGTCTCCACTTCCCGCTGCCTTGGCAAAGCAGCCAGCATAATTAAGGACCCCACGTACCCTGGACATTCCCTCTTCCACCTTCTTCCGACGGGAAAAAGATACAAAAGTCTGAGGCCACGTACCAACCGACTCAAGAACAGCTTCTTCCCTGCTGCCATCAGACTTTTGAATGGACCTACCTTGCATTAAGTTGATCTTTCTCTACACCCTAGCTATGACTGTAACACTACATTCTGCACTCTCTGCTTTCCTTCTCTATGAATGGTATGCTTTGTCTGCACAGCGCGCAAGAAACAATACTTTTCATGTGACAATAATAAATCAAATTAAATCAAATCAAAATCCAATCAAAATCAAAAGATGCTGCCAGACCTGGTGGGGTTTAATCCAGCATTTTCTGTATTTTTCTTACAGATTCCTATCTGGTGTCAATGCTGGGAAAGTTTTTAAATTTTATTTATTAGTTTCACAAGTAGGCTTACATTATTGTGAAGCTCAGTGCAAACTGGAGGAACGGCATCTCATCTTCCGGCTCGGCACATCACACCCTTCCGGTCTCAACATCGAACTCAACAACGTCAGATGATTCGCTCTACCCCACCTCCACCCCTTTGTTTTCATTTCATTTTTAACTGTTCCTTACCTTTTATTTCTTTATTGTCCTTCTTTATTTTTCTTTTCCTCCACTCTTTCCCCCTATTTTACCCCCTTCTTACTTTTTTTCTACCTTTGCTTCCCCTTTTTCTCAATTTTACCTCCCCCCCCCCCCCCCACACCGCTCCCCCCCACTCCCCCAACATCTTCATCTGTCACAGTTTACCCTCTGAGCTCAGTTTCTCTGCCGTTTGGTCATTCACATCTTCTATTCCCTCTATGGGCTGCCATTAGCAGCCACTCCCCCGGTTTCCGTGGCTATGACTCTTCTTTCATTCCCTCCCCCCTGCAGTATAAATATCTCCCACTTTCTCTGCCTTTTAGCTTTGACAAAGGGTCATCTGGACTTGAAACGTCAGCTCTTTTCTCTCCTTACAGATGCTGCCAGATCAGCTGAGATTTCTTGCCATTTTCTCTTTTGATTAGACTTACATTAACACTGCAATGAAGCTACTGTGAAAATCCCCGAGTTGCCACACTCCAGCACCATTTCAGGTACACTGAGGGAAAATTTAGCACGGCCAATGCACCCAACCAGCACATCTTTCAGACTGTGGGTGAAACTGGAGCACATGGAGGAAACCCACGCAGACATGGGGAGAACGTGCAGACTCCTTAATGATAGATGCCCAAGCCGGGAATCGAACCCTGGTCCCTGGCTCTGTGAGGTCGCAGTGCTAACCACTGTGCCACCTTGTTGGCAGTTGCCAACAGCACAGGCTCCAAAATGGACCCCGGGTATGTCACTGTGGTTGACCCACATTTGATAATGGTCATGTGCCCTGGGGAATGCGGGGGGGGGGGGCGGGGAGGGGTGGTGGTGGGGGTGGCTGGGGGGTGATGATTTGATGAATTGTCACAATACATAGAATCATAGAAATCATAGAAACCCTACAGTGCAGAAAGAGGCCATTGGGCCCATCGAGTCTGCACCGACCACAATCCCACCCAGGCCCTACCCCCCACATATTTAACATAGAACATAGAACATTACAGCGCAGAACAGGCCCTTCGGCCCACGATGTTGCACCGACCAGTTAAAAAAAAACTGTGACCCTCCAACCTAAACCAATTTCTTTTCGTCCATGAACCTATCTACGGATCTCTTAAACGCCCCCAAACTAGGCGCATTTACTACTGATGCTGGCAGGGCATTCCAATCCCTCACCACCCTCTGGGTAAAGAACCTACCCCTGACATCGGTTCTATAACTACCCCCCCTCAATTTAAAGCCATGCCCCCTCGTGCTGGATTTCTCCATCAGAGGAAAAAGGCTATCACTATCCACCCTATCTAAACCTCTAATCATCTTATATGTTTCAATAAGATCCCCTCTTAGCCGCCGCCTTTCCAGCGAAAACAATCCCAAATCCCTCAGCCTCTCCTCATAGGATCTCCCCTCCATACCAGGCAACATCCTGGTAAACCTCCTCTGCACCCTCTCCAAAGCCTCCACATCCTTCCTGTAATGTGGGGACCAGAACTGCACACAGTACTCCAAGTGCGGCCGCACCAGAGTTGTGTACAGTTGCAACATAACGCTACAACTCCTAAATTCAATCCCCCTACCAATAAACGCCAAGACACCATATGCCTTCTTAACAACCTTATCTACTTGATTCCCAACTTTCAGGGATCTATGCACACATACACCTAGATCCCTCTGCTCCTCCACACTATTCAAAGTCCTCCCGTTAGCCCTATACTCAACACATCTGTTATTCCTACCAAAGTGAATTACCTCACACTTCTCCGCATTAAACTCCATCCGCCACCTCTCGGCCCAACTTTGCAACCTGTCTAAGTCTTCCTGCAAACTACGACACCCTTCCTCACTGTCTACCACACCACCGACTTTGGTGTCATCAGCAAATTTGCTAATCCACCCAACTATACCCTCATCCAGATCATTAATAAATATTACAAACAGCAGTGGCCCCAAAACAGATCCCTGAGGTACACCACTTGTAACCGCACTCCATGATGAATATTTACTATCAACCACCACCCTCTGTTTCCTATCCGCTAGCCAATTCCTGATCCAATTTCCTAGATCACCCCCAATCCCATACATCTGCATTTTCTGCAGAAGCCTACCATGGTGAACCTTATCAAACGCCTGACTAAAATCCATATATACCACGTCCACTGCCTTGCCCCCATCCACCTCCTTGGTCACTTTCTCAAAAAACTCAATAAGGTTAGTAAGGCACGACCTACCTGCCACAAAACCATGCTGACTATCACCTATCAATTCATTACTCTCCAAATAACTATAAATCCTATCCCTTATAATTTTTTCCAACATCTTGCCGACAACAGAAGTGAGACTCACCGGTCTATAATTCCCGGGGTAGTCTCTGTTCCCCTTCTTAAACAATGGGACAACATTCGCTAACCTCCAATCTTCTGGTACTATACCAGAGGCCAACGACGACCTGAAGATCAGAGCCAGAGGCTCTGCAATCACTTCTCTTGCCTCCCAGAGAATCCTTGGATAAATCCCATCCGGACCAGGGGATTTATCTATTTTCAGACCCTCCAGAATATCCTGCACATCCTCCTTATCAACTGTAATACTGTCTATTCTACTCCCTTGCAACCCAGTGTCCTCCTCAGCTATATTCATGTCCCCTTGCGTGAACACCGAAGAGAAATATTGGTTCAATGCTTCACCAATCTCCTCCGGTTCCACACATAACTTCCCTCTGCCATCTATAACTGGCCCTAAACTTGCCCTAACCAACCTTCTGTTCTTGACATACCTATAGAACGCCTTAGGATTCTCTTTAACCCTATCCGCCAAAGTCTTCTCATGTCCCCTTTTAGCCCTTCTAAGCTCGCTCTTCAACTCCCTCTTAGCCAATCTAAAGCTTTCTAGTGCACTACCCGAGTGCTCACGTCTCATCCGAACATAAGCCTCCTTTTTCTTTTTAACCAACAAAGAAACTTTTTTGGTGCACCACGGTTCCCTAGCCCTACCAATTCCTCCTTGCCTGACAGGGACATACCTATCACAGACTCGCAGTAGCTGCTCCTTGAAAAAACTCCACATGTCGGACGTTCCCAGTCCCTGTAATCTCCTAGTCCAACCTATGTTTCCTAATTCTCTCCTAATAGCCTCATAATTACCCTTCCCCCAGCTAAAACCACTGGCCCGAGGTTCATGCCTATCCCTTTCCATCACTAAGGTGAACGTAACCGAATTGTGGTCACTATCACCAAAATTACCCGCTAATCCCTCTAACCTACGCATCTCAGGACACTAAGGGGCCATTTTAGCATGGCCAATCAACCTAACCCGCACATCTTTGGACTGTGGGAGGAAACCGGAGCACCCGGAGGAAACCCACGCAGACACGGGGAGAACGTGCAAACTCCACACAGACAATGACCCAAGCCGGGAATCGAACCCAGGTACCCTGGAGCTGTGAAGCAGCAGTGCTAACCACTGTGCTACCGTGCCGCCCCACCAGCAGCTCCGGCAACATTCATGTTTAACTCATGATCTTTCCCTTCGGCTGACGGCATTGCCTGGCCTTCAGAGAAAACCCATCTCACAATCGGCAGAAACGATACAAGCGACCTCCAGCTTTCTGGGAGACAGCGCAGTCGGTCTGTTCAAAAATACCTCGATGGGGAATTCAATCAACAATGCCAAGAAAACAATTCACCAGTGAAATGCTCGCACAAGGCTGATATTTTTGGAATAACAGCGAGAAGAAAAGAAGAAAATAACATTCAAAGCCCTCGAGAACAAATAATAGCCGTTGCTGAAAGTGTTATTGTCTCTGTGACTGGTAACCATTCTCATTCAGCAGCCTTTATGCCAAGTAATTGCCTCCTCTCCTTCCCCACTCAGACATGCGCTGTTAAGGACCCATCAAAACTTCATAAACCGGCTTGCCTCTCAGGAACTGAGAGTGAACAGTTCTGAGAGGCGGAGGTTCAGAAATAAACCTTTATGCGGTGGTGGTGGTGGTGTGGGCAGGAGGGGGGCTAGGGGGGCTGGGGGAGGTGGGGGAACCACAGCCGAACAAAAGGGAAGTCTGGTATTATTACTGCCGAGTGTCATCAAAGAAAATGGTCTCCGTAACATGGAGATAATGAAGAAACGTGGCAGCCTGCCCTGACGAGCGATTTCAAATGGATTGGCTATTAAATAAGAAGTGAATAAGGGTTTGAAGGAAAGCACGTGGTTATCCCAACACATTGTGTAGAAAGCTACTGATTGTGTAAATGCACAGAGAGAGAGACGGAGAGAGAGAGATGTGATTGAGTGGAATGTATTTGGGCTTAATCTTCTCAAATCAGATAAAGGAGTACTGGCCGCAGGCTCTGCTAAATCATAGAATTCCTTTGGTGCAGAAGGAGGCCATTCAGCCCATCGAGCCTGCACCGGCAACAATCCCACCCAAGCCTTAATCCCTCAACTCCACATATTTACTCTGCTAATCCCCCTGACACTTAGGGGCAATTTAGCATGGCCAATCCCCCTAACCCACAGATCTTTGGACACTAAGGGACAATTTAGCATGGCCAATCCCATCTAACCCACACATCTTTGGACACTTAGGGGCAATTTAGCATGGCCAATCCACCTAACCTGCACATCTTTGGACACTAAGGGGCAATTTAGCATGGCCAATCCACTCAACCTGCACATCTTTAGACACTAAGGGGCAATTTAGCATGGCCAATCCACCTAAACTACACATCTTTGGAAACTAAGGGGCAGTTTTGCATGGCCAATCCACTTAACCTGCACATCTTTGGAGCGTGTGAGGAAACCGGAGCACCCGGAGAAAATCACGCAGACACGGGGAGAATGTGCAAACTCCACAAAGATAGTGATTCGAGGCTGGAATCGAACCCGGGTCCCTGGCACTGTGAGGTAGCAGTGCCACCATGCCGCCCATGGACTGCAGCAGTTCACAAAGGCGGCTCACCCATTTCCTCAGAAGGTCAATTTGGGATGGATAATAAATGCTGGACCAGCCAGCGATGCCCACAGCCCATAAAGGAAGGAAGAGTGAGGCGGCAGCCAATTTTCCCACAGCAAGCTCCCACAAAAGGCAATGCGAGAATGAAGCAAATAATCTGGTTGGCATGATATTGATTGAGGGGTTAAAGGCCACCTCCCTTCCTCCTCTTCGAATTGGTGACATGGGATTCTTCACACCTCTCAGAGGGTCTCACTTTAACATCACTTGCAAAAGGCAACCTCTTTGGCTGCATAGAAACGGCTTGGAATGAGTGTAGTCTTGAGGTACAAATTGAACCCTTACCCTTTAAACCCAATGGACATGCATGCTACCAACTGAGCCACGATCCATGATTGAAGTTGCCACCTTCTTTAACCACTCTCACATCCAATTTTATGGGTGGCACGGTGGTTAACAACGCTGCCTCACAGCTCCAGGGTTTGATTTCTGTCTTGGGTCTCTGTCTGTGCGGCGTCTGCACATTCTCCCCGTGTCTGCGTGGGTTTCCTCTGGATGCTCCGGTTTCCTCCCACAGTCCAAAGATGTGCAGGTGATTGGCCATGCTAAATTGCCCCTTAGTGTCCAAGGATCTGTAGGTTAGAGGGATTAGCGGGGTAAATGTTTGGGGTTGTGGGGATAGTGCCTGGGTGGGATTGTGGTCGGTGCAGACTCGATGGGCCAAATGGCCTCGTTCTGTACTGTAGGGTTTCTATGATTATATGATCTACACATGCACAAAATGGCGGCTGTGTTTCCCACTTTGCAATACTTGGTAAGTACTTCAATGTCTGCTTCGTGCTTTGGCAAATCTTGTCGTTTTGTAAGACGCTGCATAAATGTAAGTCTTTCTTTTTTTGATAATCCTCCAAAGTTATTCTTCATTTATTTATCAAATTCCCTCGTGAACATGCATCTAAATCAGCTTCCAACATCCTGTCAGGCAGAGCAGAACTACTCACTGCGTAACAGTAACTTCTCCTCTCTTCCTCGTGTGCTAATTATTTGATATCAGTATCCTTTCTTTACCGATCCTTCTGCCAGTTTTATTTATTTTTTGTCATTGGGTGGCACAGTGGCACGGTGGTTAGCGTTGCTGCCTCACAGTGCCAGGGACCCGGGTTCATTTCCGGCCTCGGGTGACTGTGTAGAGGCTGCACGTTCTCCCCGTGTCTGCGTGGGTTTCCTCCGGGTGCTCCAGTTTCCTCCCACAGTCCAAAGATGTGTGGATTGGCCTTGCTACATTGTCCCTTAGTGTCCAAAGACGCGTAGGTTAGAGGGATTAGCCAGGCTAATTTGTCCCTTACTGTCCAAAGATCTGCAGGTTAGGTGAATTGGCCATGGTAAATTGCCCCTTAGTGTCCAATGATGTGTGGGTCAGGTGGAGTGGCCATGCTAAATTACTCCTGAGTGTCCAATGATGTGCAGGTTAGGTGGATTGGCCATGCTAAATTGTCCGTTAGTGTCCAATGATGTGCAGGTTAGGTGGATTGGTCATGCTAAATTACCCCTCAGTGTCAGGGAGATTGGCAGGGTAAATATGTGGCGTTACGGGTTAGGGCCTGGGTGGGATTGTTGTGGATGCAGGCTCGATGGGCCAAATGGCCTTCTTCTACACTGTGGTGATTCTATAATTCCATTCTATGATAGCATCTGACTGTCACTGGCTAGGCCAGCATTTATTGCCCATCCCTAATTGCCCCCTTGAGAAGGTGGCGGTGAGCTGCCTTCTTGAATCACTGCAGTCCATGTGGTGTAGGTACACCCACAGTGCTGTTAGGGAGGGAGTTCCAGGATTTTGACCCAGTGACAATGAAAGAAGGACCAATATATTTCCAAATCAGGATGGTGAGTGGCTTGGGGGGGAACTTGCAGTTGGTGGTGTTCCCACGTACCTGCCGCCCTTGTCCGTCTAGAAATCATAGAAACCCTTCAGTTCAGAAGGAGGCCATTCGGCCCATCGAGTCTGCACCGACCACAATCCCACCCAGGCCCTACCCCCACATATTTTACCCGCTAATCCCTCTAACCTACACATCCCAGGACTCTAAGGGGCAATTTTTTAACCTGGCCAATCAACCTAACCCGCACATCTTTGGACTGTGGGAGGAAACCGGAGCACCGGAGGAAACCCACGCAGACACGAGAAGAATGTGCAAATTCCACACAGACAGTGACCCGAGCTGGGAATCGAACCCGGCCTGGAGCTGTGAAGCAGAAGTGCTAACCACTGTGCTACCGTACCGTCTAGATGGTGGAGGTCATAGATTTGGAAGGTGCTATCGAAGGATCAGCAATGTACCATGTGGATCGTACAGCTGCGACTGGGATAGAGTGAATGTTTAATATAGTGGATGGAGTGGTGATAATAAGTTATTTTGTTTTGGATGGTGTCGAGTTTATTGAGTGCTGTTGGAGCTTCATGCATCCAGGCAAGTATTGCATCGCACTCATAACTTGTGCTTCGCAGGGAGTGCTTGGAAAGTCAGAGGTTTAAAGCTCATTTATTAGTGTCACAAGTAGGCTTACTTTAACACTGCATTGAAAGTTACTGTGAAAATCCCCTAGTGGCCACACTCCGGCACCTGTTCGGGTACACTGAGGGAGAATTTAGCACGGCTAATGCACCCTAACCAGCACGTCTTTCAGACTGTGGGAGGAAACCGGAGCACCCGGAGGAAACCCTTGAAGACACGGGGAGAACGTGCAAACTCCACACAGACAGTGACCCAAGGCCAAAATCAAACCTGTTTCCCTGGCGTGGTGAGGTCGCTGCGCTAACCGTTGTGCCACCATGCTGCCCATGGTGATATACTCACCATGGACTCTCCAGCCTCCAACCTGCTCTTCAAGTCGCAGTATTTATATAGCTGATCCAGTTCAGTTTCTGGTCAATTGCCAATCGTAACACTCCCCCCTTCCATCCTCCAACCGCCCACTTGCAAGCCAGGATATTGGGGGTTTCCACGAGGTTGTGCCATTGATTGTGAAGTGTCTTGTTGGAGATGGTCATCATTTCTGGCATGTCCAAACGCTACTTGCCACGTATCAACCCATATTGCCATTCTCAATGCAGGTACAGAGTGTTTCTGTACCTGAAGGGTTGCCAATGGGCATTTATCCCCACTTCTGTCCTCATGTTGAGGGGGAGGCCATTGACAAAGCAAATGAAGATAGCTGGACCTAGGACCCTACCCTGTGGAACTCCTGCACTGATGTCCTAGGGCTGAGATGATTGACCTCTAACGGCCATCTTCCTTTGTGCTCGGTATGACTCCAACCAGTTTCTTCCCGCACTCCAATTCTGTGAAATTGTTTCTCCTTATCCATTCTCCGAAAGTCCTGCACGACCCACCTCTCAGGTCTTCTCCTGGCCCCCTCCGCTCAGCCCTATCTCCCTCTCGTCTCCGGCTGTAGACCAGAGAGCCTCGTCACTTGCCAATCCACTTCCTAATTTTGGAAGAAACTTCAAGCAGGTCACCTTGAAGCCTCCTCACATTTTTCTGAAGAGAACGAGGCCAACTCGCACATCAATTAAGCATCGGCTACCGAGGGACTTTTTTTTTAACTCGCCTTGCTCCTTCAGAACTGACCAATTTCCCAGACTCCCCAGGGGGGACATGATGGCCACTTGCAGGCGTCGTGTCGTCACCCCACCCACCCCCGCCCCAGTTCCGGAAGGGCAGAATCTCTCCAAACGGCGGGGTCGCCCGCTCTGACAGGCAGCATCCTCATCTGGATGCGATGTGTCTCTCGTTGCATGTTGATGGTGTCAGCTCTTGCGCCTTCCTTTATTATAATTTCTTCAGGCAAGATATTTTTAGTGCCGTCGCAGCCTGCGAGAGACTGAGCAACAAAACAGCCGCTGATGAATACATCACACTTGAAGCAAATGTATTCAGAGTGTACGCAAGCTTTTGTGTGTAACCATCACATTATCGCATGCCTCGCGCTAACCTGTGACTCTCACCAAGGGGACCTTGAAAATCCAGGCACAGCCCAGGTAATTGGGCAATGATCACTGCTGCAGAACTGTGATATAATCATTTACTCTACACTGCTGCCTCGATGCAGTGAGAAGTTGTCTTCTTTAAACAGGCAGCTTGCCTTTCGCACTCACGCAGGACCTGACAAGCTCTTTTCTGTCTGAAAGTGTCACCTGTTCTGATGTGTTTTACTGCCTCAGATGAAAAATGAATAATCCCCCCTTCCCCAATTCCCACACCACACTGTATGTCTGTGTGTCTGTACGTGAGCAATTTTGGACTCCGTATCGAAGCAAGGATGTGCTGGCCCTCAAGAAGGTCCAGGAGGAGGTTCACAAGAATGGGTCGTTGAGGGCGGCACGGTGGTACCGTGGTTAGCACTGCTGCCTCACAGTGCCAGGAACCCGGGTTCAATTCCAGCCTTGGGTGACTGTCTGGAGTCTGCACGTTCTCCCCGTGTCTGCGTGAGTTTCCTCCGGGTGCTCTGAAAGACGTGCTGGTTAGGGTGCATTGACCCGAACAGGCGCCGGAGTGTGGCGACTAGGGGATTTTCACAGTAACTTTGTTGCAGTGTTAATGTAATCCTACTGGTGACACCAATAAAAAATAAACTTTAAAACTTTATCCTTTGTACTGATGAAGGGTCATATCAGACCCGGTACTCCAGTTTCCTCCCAGAGTCCAAAGATGTGTAGGTTAGGTGGATTAGCCATGCTAAATTGCTCCTTTGTGTCTGAAGATGTGCAGGTTAGGGGAATTGGCCATGCTAAATTACCCCTCAATGTGTAGTTTAGGGGGATTAGTGGGGCAAGTACGTACGGTTACAGGGATAGGGCCTGGCTGGGATTCTCTGTCGGAGAGACAGTGCAGATGTGATGGGCCAAATGGCCTTCTTCTGCAATGGAGAGTTTCTATGATTCTATGAATGTAAAGCTTGTCATATGAGCAGTGTTTGAGAACTCTGGGTCTGTGCTCGATGGAGTTTAGAAGGATTCGGGGGGGATCTCATTGGAACTTACAGAATATGGAAAGGCCTGGATAGAGTGGACATGGGGAAGATGTTATGTTTCCACTAGTAGGAGAGACTGGGATCCGAGGGCACAGACTCAGAATAAAGGGACGACCCTTTAGAACCGAGATGAGGAGGAATTTCTTCAGGCAGAGGGTGGTGAATCTGTGGAATTCATTGCCACAGAAGGCTGTGGAGGCCAAGTTATTGACCTGTCTTTTAAGACAAAGATTGATAGGTTTTTGATTGGGATCAAAGGTTCCAAGGAAAAGGCGGGAGAATGGGGTTGAGAAACTTATCAGCCATGATTGAATGGCGGAGCAGACTCGATGGGCTGAGTGGCCTAATTCTGCTCCCATATCTGATGGACGTATGGTCATTACAGCGGCTTCTGACTCCAAGGATGGTGCTTACATAGGAATCTCAGCCCAAACATTTGTCAAGGCATTGAAAACCCTTATTTCCCCCTTGACCCTGACCCTCAGACCATTGCCTGGTTTATTTAAGGAAAAGCCTTGCTTTTCTTAAGTCACGACCACCGGATGTCTCTGCAGTTAAATGAAGAACTTTTGAAGTTTATTTATTAGTGTCACCAGTAGGCTTACATTCACACTGCAATGAAGTCACTGTGAAAATTCAATAGTCGCCACACTCCGGCCCTGTTCGGATACACTGAGGAAGAATTTAGCACGGCATCTAACCAGCATGTCTTTCAGACTGTGGGAGGAAATCGGAGCACCGGGAGGAAACCCACGCAGAGATTGGGAGAATGTGTAGACTCCACACAGACAGTGACCCAAGCCAGGAATCGAACCCGGCTCCCTAGTGCTGTGAGGCAGCAGTGCTAACCACTAGCCACCGTGTAGTCTGTTGTCTTGTTTTGCTATTAGTTTACCAGATGTGGGCATTGATGGCTAGACCAGCATTTATTGCCCATCCTTAATTGCCCCTTGAGAAGGTGGTGGTGAGTTGCCTTCTTGAACCGTTGCAGTCCCTAAGTTGTGGGCACATCCACAGTGCTGTTTGGGAGGGAGTTCCAGGAATTTAACTCTTTGACAGTGGAAGAACGGCCGATATATTTCCAAATCAGGATTGTGAGTGATTAGGAGGGTGTTAATTCTCTATGACTGGGGTGTGTCCCCAAGAACTCACATCATGGCCAGATGTCGGGGAAACGATGGCCTCCTGATATCATCGCTAGACTATTAATACAGAAACTCAGCTAATGTTCTGGGGACCTGGGTTTGAATCCTGCCAGGGCAGATGGCGGAATTTGAATTCAATGTTTAAAAATCTGGAATTAAGAATCTACTGATGACCATCTAACAATTGTCAATTGTCGGAAAAAACTATCTGGTTCACTAATGTCCTTTAGAGAAGGAAATCTGCCATCCTTACCCGGTCTGGCCTACATGTGACTCCAGAGCCACAGCCACTGCCCTCCAAGGGAACTAGGGATGGGCAATAAATGCCGGCCAGCCAGCGACGCCCATGTCCCACAAATATTTTTTTTTTAAATTGCAGGTCTTACTCACTCCACTTTCTGAACTACAACTGCACTCCTAGGGTAATCCCCCTCACAGCCAGGGTCACCTCACACCCAGGGTCACCTATCCATTCTCTTAAAGGGGCTATGCCCCAGCATATATAACAGAGGGGAACTTCCAGGTGGTGGTGTTCCCAGGTGTCTGCTGCCCTTGTACTTCTAGACGGTAGTGGTGGTGGGTTTGGAAGGTGCTTCCCTTTGGCGGGTTGCTGCAGTGCACCTTGTAGGTGGTACACACGGCTGCCATTGTGCATCGGTAGTGGAGGGAGTGAATGTTTGTGGAAGGGCTGCTTTGTCCTCTATGACTCTATGATTCATTTTAACTGGAGGAATATTCATGGACATTATAAAATAAAGGGAGAAATGGTAAAGGAGGTGCAGGAACTGAGAGATCTCGGTGCATATGAACATAAGTCATTGAAGGTGGCAGGGCAGGTTGAGAGATAAGTCAACAAAGCAAATGGTATGTTAGGCTTCATTAATAGGGGCATTGAACAAAAGAGTCAGGAGGCCATGATGAACTTGTATAGGACACTATAGTTGGGCCCCATCTGGAGACTGCATCCAGTTCTGGGGAACATACTTGAGGAAGGATGTTAGGGATTGGAGAGAGTGCAGAGGAGATTCACAAGAATGATTCCAGGGATAAACTACAGCTATGAAGATAGATTGGAGAGGTTGGGAATGTTTTCTTTGGGAAAAAGAAGGCTAAGAGAATACTTGATAGAGGTATTCAAGATTCTGAAAGGTATAATCAGGGTGAATATTGGCAAACTGTTCCCTTTCGAGAGAGCATTAAGACCTAGATGGTACAGTATCAAAATAATGGGCAAAAGGAGCAGATGTGATGCGGGGAAAAATTCTTTCACCAGAGATAGTTGGAGTCTGGAACGAACATCCCGAGAGGGTGCTGGAAGCAGGTTCAATCGAGGAATCTGCAAAGAAAGGATATACAAGGTTACAGGGGAACAGCAGGGGAGAGGGACTCGGTAGAATGCATTTTGAGAGAGCCCAGTGCAGCTTCGATGGGCTGAATGGCCTTTATCTGTACTCTGCAGTCCTGTGAAGCTCCATTCAGTTAGACCTTGTTGTGGACGTTATCTTACCTCCAACTGTCTATCTTGAGTGAGTAAGCCCTGCAAAGAGATTGAAGTCACTCAAGTATTGCCCATCTCTAATTGCCCTTCATAGTAACATAGAAACTAGAAGCAGAAGTAGGTCATTCGGCCCCTCAAGCCTGCTCCGCAATTCATCTTGATCATGGCTGATCAGCAAATTCAATATTCTGATTCCCCCCTTCCCCCGCCATGTCGCTTGATCCCTTTAGCCCCAAGAGCTATATCTAATTTCTTCTTGAAATCAGACAACGTTTTGGCCTCAACTACATTCTGTGGGAGTGAATTCTACACATTCGCCACTCTCTGGGTGAAGAAATTTCTCCTCACCTCAGCCCGAAAAGGTTTACCCCTTATCCTCAAACTATGACCCGTAGTTCTGGACTCCCTCACCATCAGGAACAATTTTTCTGAATCCACCCTGTCTAACCCTGTTAGAATTTTACAAGTTTCTATGAGATCCCCCTTACTCTTCCAAACTCTAGTGAATATTCAGAGGGAAGTTAAGTTCTGCCAGTTACCATGGGGAGGCGATGGAGCAGTGATATTGCCACTAGACTAGTAATTCAGAGACCCAGGGTAAGCTCTGGTGACACGGGTTAGAATCCCACCACGGCAAATGGTGAAATTTGAATAAAAATCTAAATTTGGCCGTGAATTGTAAACCCCATCAGGTTCAGTCATGTCCCTTTAGGGAAGGTAATCTGCCCCCCCAACTTGGTCAGGCCTACACGTGACTCCAGACCCACTGCAAATGTGGTTGACTCTTTTGGAAAGTTTATTTATTAGTGTCACAAGTAGGTCAAATTAACACTGCAATGAAGTTACTGTGAAAATCCCCTAGTCGCCACACTCTAGCACCCACTCGGGTACACTGAGGGAGAATTTATCGTGGTCAATGCACCCTAACCAGCACGTCTTTTGGACTGTGAGAGGTAGTCGGAGCACCTGGAGGAAACCCATGTAGACACCAGGAGAATGTGCAGACTTCGCACAGACGGTGACCACTGCGAGGCAGCAGTACCAACGACCCGTTGGAATGTAAACTTCTCTCACCCAGTGACCCAAGGCTGAGAATTGAACCCGGGTCCCTGGCCCTGTGAGGCAGCAGTGCTAACCACTGTGCTACCGTGCTGCCCCCTTAACTGCCCTCTGAAATGGCAGTTAATGACAGTGGGGGTCTGATGGTCCCAGACCATTATCCTCTGCAGCTGGTAGTCCGGTAACCAAACCAGTGCGTGGACTGGAGTTTTGTTACAAGCACAGGCATAACCGGTACTGGAAAGATACACAACTAAACTTCCACAGTCATAGGATGAGAATTTTCTTTGCAAATGCATCCCTTGCCAAGCAATTAGAGGCATGAATTTATGTTGAGGGATTTTCACCAGTAATTACTGCACCTGCAATATCTACACAACAGTATTAACCACATCCAAAATATAATGAGATGCCACAACGGGAGGGATCAGCAATTTTTTTTTTGTGTGGGCCTTTTCTTATCGCGACTCCTCTTCTGTTCAACTCTGGCGCAGTCGAGTCGAAGTGATGCGCGGGGCCTGTGAAGTCCGTGAGAGCCTCAACTGCTGTAATTAGAGGAAGAAGCAAACTCCCCATTGAACTTGGAAAATAGCACAGCGCGTGAAAACGGCCAACAAGCAACCGCGCCTGATTCCTAAGGAGCGGAGCACTGAGCCGGAAGAAAATGGGAGGATAATTTAGTTAGGTCCAATTTCAAGGCCCAAAATGGGCCCGTCGCAGTTCAGGAAGGCACATGAACCTTCTGGACTCAACAGTCAGCTCAGCAACTCCAGGCATTACTGTGGTAAAAGCAAAATGCTGCGAATACTGGAACAAAAACAGAAAATGCTGGAAAATCTCAACAGGTCTGACAGCCTCTGTGGAGAGAGAATCGAAACATAGAAACCAGAAGCATGAGGAGGCCATTCGGCCCTTCGATCCTGCTCCGCCATTCATCTTGATCATGGCCGATCAGCAAATTCAATATCCTGATCCCCCCCTTCCTCCCATATCCTTTGATCCCTTTAGCCCCAAGAGCTATATCTAAATTGGGTGGCACGGTGGCAGAGTGGTTAACACTGCTGCCTCACAGCGTCAGGGTCCCGGGTTCGATTCTTGGCTTGGTACACTGCTTGTGTGGAGTTTGCACGTTCTCCCCGTGTCTGCGTGGGTTTCCTCCCACAGTCCAAAGATGTGCTGGTTAGATGCATTGGCCATGCTGAATTCTCCCTCAGTGTACCCGAACAGGCGCCAAAGTGTGGGGACTAGGGGAATTTCACCATAACTTCATTGCAGTGTTAATGTAAGCCTACTTGTGACTAATAAATAAACTTTTTACTTTAACTTTTTTCTTCTTGAAATCACACGTTTTGGCCTCTATTACTTTCTGTGGTAGTGAATTCCACACATTCACCACCCTACTCACCTCAGTCCTAGAAGGTCTACTCCTGCTCATTTCTAAGTCCTACTCCTTACCCACAAACTATGACCCCTGGTTCTGGACTCTCCCCACCAACGGGAACATTCTTTCTGAATCCACCCTGTCGAACCCTGTTAGAATTTTATGAGTTTCTATGAGATCCCCTCTCACTCTTCTAAACTCCAGTGAATATAATCCTGATTTAGTCTCTCCTCATATCACAGATCACAGATCTGCCATGCCAGGAATCAGCCTGGTAAACCTTCGCTGTACTCCTCTATAGCAAGGACATCCTTCCTCAGATAAGGACACCAAAACTGCACACAATACTCCAGGTGTGGCCTCATCAACACCCTATACAATTGTACCCATATACCTATTCTCAAATACTCTGAAGGCCAACATACCATTTGCCTTCTTTACTGGCTGCTGTACCTGCGCTTACTTTCAACGATTGATGCACAAGGACTCCAAGGTCTCGTTGAGTATCCACTTCTCTCAATTTACACCCATTCGAGTAATAATAGGTCTTCCTATTATTGCTACCAAAGTGGATAACCTCACATTTATCCACCTTATACTGCATCTTCCATGCAGACGTCCATGCACTCAGCCTGTCCAAACCATGCTGAAGCAACTCTGCATCCTCCTCACAGCTCACCCTCCCACCCAACTTTATTTAGCCTGCAGATTTGGAGATAATACATTTAGTTCCATCTTCCAAATCATTAATATATAATGTGAACAGTTGGGGCCTCAGCACAGATCCCTGCGGAACCCCACTAGTCACTGACTGCCAATCAGAAAAATACACATTTATGCCAACTCTTTGCTTCCTATCTGCTAACCAGCTTTCTATCCATTTCAATACATTACCTGCAATCCCATGTGCTTTATCTTTACATAGTCTGTTATGTGAGACCTTGTCGAAAGCCTTCTGAAAGTCAAAATAAACCACATCCACTGGTTCTCCTCGGTCAACTCTACTAGTTACATCCTCAAAAAACTCCAACAGAATTATTTTGCCAGCCCTGATGAAGGGTCATTCAGACTCGAAACGTTGGCTCTATTCTCTCTCCACAGATAAGAACATAAGAACACAAGAACTGGGAGCAGGAATAGGCCAACTGGCCCCTCGAGCCTGCTCCACCATTCAATAAGATCATGGCTGATCTTTTCATGGATTCAGCTCCACTTCCCCGCCCACCCACCATAACCCTTAATTCCTTTACTGTTCAAAAACGCATCTTTCCTTGCCTTAAAAACATTCAATGAGGTAGCCTCAACTGCTTCACTGGGCAGGGAATTCCACACATTCACAACCCTTTGTGTGAAGAAGTTCCTCCTCAACTCAGTCCTAAATCTGCTTCCCCTTATTTTGAGGCTATGCCCCCTAGTTCTAATTTCACCCGCCAGTGGAAAGAACTTCCCTGCTTCTATCTTATCTATTCCCTTCATAATCTTATATGTTTCTATAAGATCTCCCATCATTCTTCTGAATTCCAATTAGTATAGCCCCATCTACTCAGTCTCTCCTCATAAGCCAACCCTCTCAACTCCGGAATCAACCTAGTGAAGCTCCTCTGCACTCCCTCCAGTGCCAGTATATCCTTTCTCAAGTAAGGAGACCAAAACTGTACACAGTACTCCAGGTGTCGCCTCACCAGCACCTTATACAGCTGCAACATAACCTTGCTGTTTTTAAACTCCATCCCTCTGGTAGTAAAGGACAAAATTCCGTTTGCCTTCTTAATTACATGCTGCACCTGCAAACCAACTCCTTGAGATTCCTGCACAAGGACACCCAGGTCCCTCTGCACAGCAGCATGCTGCAATTTTTTACCATTTAAATAATAGTCCATTTTGCTGTTATTCCTACCAAAATGGATGACCTCACATTTACCAACGTTGTACTCCATCTGCCAGACCCTTGCCCACTCACTTAGACTATCTATATCCCTTTGCAGACTTTCAGCGTCCTCTGCACATTTTGCTCTGCCACTCGTCTTAGTGTCATCTGCGAATTTTGACACGCTACACTTGGTCCCCAACTCCAAATCATCTATGTAAATCGCAAACAATTGCAGTCCCAACACTGATCCCTGAGGCACACCACTAGTCACTGATCGCCAACCAGAAAAACACCCATTTACCCCCACTCTTTGCTTTCTGTTAGTTAACCAATCCTCTGTCCATGCTAATACATTACCTATAACACTGTGCACCTTTATCTTATGGAGCAGCCTTTGGTGCGGCACCTTGTCAAATGCCTTCCGGAAATCCAGATACACCACATCCACAGGTTCCCCATTGTCCACATTGTTCTCAAAGAATTCCACCAACTTAGTCAAACATGACCTTCCCTTCATGAAGCCATGCTGCATCTTCCCAATGGGACAACTTATATCCATATGTTTTGCTATTTCTTCCTTGATGATAGATTCAAGCATTTTCTCTACCAAAGAAGTTAAGCTAACCGGCCTATAGTTACCCGCCTTTTGTCTACCTCCTTTTTTAAACAGTGGCGTCACATTTGCTATTTTCCAATCTGCGGGAACCACCCCTGAGTCCAGCGAATTTTGGTAAAATACCACTAGTGCATTTGCTATTTTTCCTGCCATCTCTTTTAGTACCCTGGGATGCATTCCATCAGGACCAGGAGACTTGTCTACCTTTAGCCCCATTAACTTGCCCAACACTACCTCTTTCGTGATAATGACAGTTTCTTGGTCCTCACCTGCCATAGCCTTCCTGTCATCAATTTTTGGCATGTTATTTGTATTTTCCACTGTGAAGACCGACACAAAATACCTGTTCAATGCCTCAGCCATTTTCTCATTTCCAGTTATTACATCCCCCTTCTCGTCCTCTAAAGGACCAATGTTTACTTTAGCCACTCTTTTTCATTTGATATATTTGTAGAAACTTTTGCTATTTGTTTTTATATTCTGAGCTAGTTTACTCTCATAATCCATCTTACTTTCCTTTATAGTTTTTTTTGTGGCTTTCTGCTGACCTTTAAAGATTTCCCAATCCTCTAGGTTCCCACTAATCTTTGCCACTTTTGTGTGCATTTTCTTTCAATTTGATCCCACCTTTATTTCCTTAGATATCCATGGCTGATTATCCCCTTTCCAACAGTCCTTCCTTATCACTGGGATATACTTTTGCTGAGCACTGCGAAAGATCGCTTTGAAAGTCCTCCACTGTTCCTCAATTGTCCCACCATAAAGTTTTTACTCCCAGTCTACCTTAGCCAGTTCCTCCCTCATCCCATTGTAGTCTCCTTTGTTTAAGCACAAGACACTGGTATTGGATTTTACCTTCTCACGCTCCATCTGTATTTTAAATTCAACCATTACTGTGATCGCTTCTTCCGAGAGGATCCCTAACTGTGAGATCATTAATTATTCCCGTCTCATTACACAGGACCAGATTGCTTGCTCCCTCGTAGGTTCCATTACATACTGTTCAAGGAAGCTATCGCGGATACTTTCTATGAACTCCTCCTCAAGGCTGCCTTGACCGACCTGGGTTGACCAATTGATATGTAGATTAAAATCCCCCATGATAATTGCTGTACCATTTTTACATGCATCAGTTATTTCTTTGTTTATGCTATCAGATGCTATCAGACCTGCTGAGATTTTCCAGCATTTTCCGTTGTTGTTGAACATTATTGTGGTAACATGGCCCTTTAAGGGGATTTGGGGGGGGCGATTCTTTGAGGGCCACATGATCAGGCCAGACCCAATGGAGAGGCAGTGCAGGAAGACAAGCTAATTGGGAGCAAGGCCATACATAAGGGAAGATCCAGGGAGAGAAGAAGGTAGACTTGCTGCCCGTAGACCCTTATCTTGTATCTATATTACTGATAATAAATTATCTATTGTTGAAGACACAACAATTCTCCTTCAAAATTAGTGCAATTAGAATGAAGACTCTCTCTTTGACCTTTAAGGTGGGTGCATGACAACCCGTGGTGGATGAGGAGAGAGTTCCCACAATGCCCTGGGCCACGACCTCCAGACAATCTAACCACTGACAGAAAGTGTGATATCCCCCAGGACCTGCATGGGGAATCACTGATTGACCTCCCTGTAAGACACATTGAATACGAGCTCCCTGGGGACTGATAATGAACTCACCCAGTGGACCGCGTATACCGAGCCCTGTGTAAAGCAAGACCCAGAGTGGGTCCATTGTTGCATTGTCCTGGTTGGGAGCTGTTTGTGTTCACCACAGGCTTGTGGTTTTTGCTTTACTTTATTGTGTGTGATAAAGCACTGTTGCTTTGCAACTGACTCCCCGAGTTTATATAGAAAGAATCGTATCGATTAACCGGCCCTTCCTCTCACTGCTTGTGGGATCCTGCTGTGTGAAAAATGGTAGCGTTTATCCCCATAATGGGAGTCGCCACACTTCAAATGGCATGTGAGACACATTGGTTTTTGGATGCTTTCCCTGCCATCTTCACCTCGTTACTTTTATTCCGTAGCAGTGTAAATTCCGATTATATTAATGTCACCATTATGAATAATGCAAAGACAGGAAGGTTTATCATTTGCATTACACCCTTCATGACCTCTGCCTGCCCCGAAGCTTCACACAGAATGTGTAGCATTTTTGAAATGAAGCCACTGGTGTAAAGTAGTAAACACAGCAACCAATGTCAGTAAGACAGAGGAGATAGTCATCGACTTCAAGAAGTACTGGAGGACATGCCCCTGTCTACATCAATGGGGATGAAGTGGAAATGGTCGAGACCTTCACGTTTCTCGGTGTCCAGATCACCAACAACCTGTCCTGGTCCCTCCATGCCGACACTCTAGTTAAGAAAGCCCATCAACGCCTCTACTTTCACAGGAGGCTAAGGAAATTTGGCATGTCCACTTTGACTCTCACCAATTCTTACAGATGCGCCATAGAAAACATTCTTTCCAATTGTATCACAGCTTGATATGGATTCTGCTCTGACCAAGACCGCAAGAAACAACAAAGGGTCGTGAATGTAGCCCAATCCATCACGCAAACCAGCCTCCCATCCATTGACTCTGTCTACGCTTCCCGCTGCCTCGGCAAAGCAGTCAGCATAATGAAGGACCCCACGCACCCCGGACATTCTCTCTTCCACCTTCTTCCGTCGGGAAAAAGATACAAAAGTCTGAAGTCACGTACCAACCGACTGAAGAACAACTTCTTCCCTTCTGCCGTCAGACTTTTGAGTGGACCTAACTTATAGTAAGCTGATCTTTCTCTACACCCTAGCTATGACTGTAATATTACCTTATGCAACCTCCCATAGAAACCTTAGAATCATGGAAACCCTACAGTGCAGAAGGAGGCCATTCGACCCATCGAGTCTGCACCAACCACATCCCCCCCAGGCCTTATCCCTGTAACCCCACATAATTACCCGCGAATCCCTCTAACCTACACATCTTGGGACACTATGGGCCCGATTTTACCAACAACTTGTGTCCGTTTTCGGGCGCGAAAACGTGGTAAAGTCGGGTGTGAGGCCTTTATCGCGATCTGCACCCGTGTCCGCGCAGATCGCCACTTTACCGAGACCCGCGAATGGCGGGGATCCGTTCCGCGCCCAAATCGTGCGCAATGACGATTTAAATGCATTTGCATGCATTTAAATTGAATTAATGAACTGCTAATGAACTGCCCGTCCAACTCTATCGGCGTTTCCCCCTTTACCACCGTGTTTGCCGATCCGGAACCGCGCTTTTAGGGACCTGCTGAATAAAAGTCTGAGTCGGGTGCTCCAGGTTCTGAAAAGCGCGTTCAGTGTTTCCAACAGCTCTCTGCCTCAGATCAGTGGTGGGGGTGGAGGCGGGTCAGATCATTCTCTGGTTGGAGGGAGGAGGAGGAGGTGGGTCAGATGTATCTCTGGCGGGGGGGGAGGGGAGGGCTGATCGTTGTCTGGTGGGGGGGGGGAGGAGGCGGGTCAGATGTTCTTCTGGAGGGGAGGGGGAGTGAGGCCAGACCATTCTCTGGAGGGGGGCCGGTGGGGGGGAGTGAGGCCAGATCGTTGTCTTGGTGGGGGGGAGGAGGGAGGCGGGTAAGATGTATCTCGGGGGGGGGGGGCAGATGGATCTCGGGGGGGGGGCAGATGGATCTCTGGTGGTGGGGCAGGGGGTCCGCCGCCACTCTGCGAGCGATCGGTGGAGGGGGGAGGGGGCAGGGGTGGTGATCAGTCTGGGTAGTGCGGGGGTGGATAAGGGGGGAAGTGATGTGTGTGGGTACTGGGGGGGGATAAGGGGGGCAGTGATATGTGTGTGTCCCCCTTATCCACCCCCCCACTAGCCACACACATCACTGCCCCCTTATCCACCCCCCCACTACCCACACACATCACTGCCCCCTTAACAACCCACCCACTACCCACACACATCACTGCCCCCTTAACCACCCACCCACTATCCAGCCTGATCACCACCCCTGCCTCCTCCCCCCCCACCGATCGCCCACAGAGTGGCAGCGGACCCCCTGCCCCCCCCACCAGAGATCCATCTGCCCCACCCCTCCAGAGATCCATCTGCCCCACCCCGAGATACATCTTACCTGCCTCCCTGCTTCCCCCCGTTCCCCCCCCCCCCCCCCACTCCCCGCAAACCCGAGATACACTCTCGCTCCCGCTTTTCACTCCCGGGCCACTTTCTCCGCTTTCTACGGCCCGGGAGCGATCTGACATGGGTGCGCTTTTTCCTATTTTTTTCTAACTGCGCATGCGCAGTTCAGAGCTCCGATCGTTCCGGCAGCGCTAATCCCCGCCCACAGCGCGAATGGGACTGGAGATGGCTGAGAGCGTATGGGGGGCGCCTGAAAGCAGATTTCCAAGTCGAATCAGTACTACGCCCAGATTCAGCACTTGGAATGAAAATGGTAAAATCGGGCCCTATGGGTCAATTTAGCATAGTAAGAAGTTTAACAACACCAGGTTAAAGTCCAACAGGTTTATTTGGTAGCAAAAGCCACACTAGCTTTCGGAGCTCCAAGCCCCTTCTTCAGGTGAGTGGGAATTCTGTTCACAAACAGGGCATATAAAGACACAAACTCAATTTACATGAATAATGGTTGGAATGCGAATACTCACAGCTAATCAAGTCTTTAAGATACAAACAACGTGAGTGGAGAGAGCATCAAGACAGGCTAAAAAGATGTGTATTGTCTCCAGACGAGACAGCCAGTGAAACTCTGCAGGTCCAGGCAACTGTGGGGGTTACAAATAGTGTGACATGAACCCAATATCCCGGTTGAGGCCGTCCTCGTGGTGGCGGAACTTGGCTATCAGTTTCTGCTCAGCGACTCTGCGCCGTCGTGTGTTGTGAAGGCCGCCTTGGAGAACGCTTACCCGAATATCAGAGGCCGAATGCCCGTGACCGCTGAAGTGCTTCCAAACAGGAAGAGAACAGTCTTGCCTGGTGATTGTCGAGCGGTGTTCATTCATCCGTTGTCGCAGCGTCTGCATGTGTCAATTTAGGATGGCCAATGCACCTGACCTACATATCTCTGAACTGTGGGAGGAAACTGGAGCACCCGGAGGAAACCAACGCTTTCCTTCTCCCCTATGTTGATAGGAGTTATAGAGAAATAGTAACTCCTAGAAATGAGGCTTGGGTCAATGCCAGGAGGAGGGGTAAGAAGCAATCGGGAAGACAATCCCCTGGGGCGGTTCCCCTCCATAATAGGTTTTCGGTGCTGGAGGCTACAGTTGAGGAGGAATCAACTGAGCATAGAGAGCAGATCTCTGGGGGTGAGCCGAGTGAGAAAGCTCAGGTGGTTAGGGGCTGTAAAAGACTGGGCCTTGTGATTGGGGACTCCACAATTAAGGGGACAGATAGGAGGGTCGGAACTAAAGGTAGGGACTCAGGGTTGGTGTGTTGCCTACCAGGGGCTGGGGTCCGGGATGTGTCTGACAGGGTATTCAGGACTCTTAGGGGGGAGGGAGATAAACCACAAGTTATTGTACATGTGGGGACACACGACATAGGGAGGATAGGGGAAGGGGATATTAGGCAGGGATTTATGGAGTTGGGGTGGAAACTAAAGGCCAAGACTGACAGAGTGGTTATCTCTGGACTCTTGCCTGTACCACGGGATAGTTTAGAGAGGAATAGGGAGAGGGAAGGTTTGAATTCATGGCTGAGGGGATGGTGCAGGAGGGAGGGGTTCAGGTACTTAAGCAATTGGGGCTCGTACTGGGGAAGGTGTGACCTCTATGAGAAGGATGGTCTACACCTTAATCAGAAGGGGACCAATATCCTGGGGGGTAAATTTGCTAAGGCCATGCAGGGAGGTTTAAACTGATTCGGGGGGGGGGAGGGATCCTGAGTAGTGGGGCTGAAAGTGAGGGATGCATGGATGGGGACTGCAATGCACGGCATTGCAGAGGTGGGGTGGAGCAGGGTTTGAAATGTGTATACTTCAATGCCAGGAGTATTCGCAATAAAGTGGGTGAACTTGCAGCGTGGATCAGTACCTGGGACTTCGATGTTGTGGCTATTTCAGAGACATGGATAGAGCAGGGGCAGGAATGGATGCTGCAGGTCCCGGGGTTCAAATGTTTTAGTCGAAGTAGGGAAGGAGGTAGAAGAGGGGGAGGGGTAGCATTATTGGTCAGAGATTGTATCACAGTGTCAGAGAGGAGGTTTGATGAGGACTTATCTGTTGAGGTAGTATGGGCGGAGATTAGAAATAGGAGAGGAGAGGTCACCCTGTTGGGAGTCTTTTATAGACCTCCTAAAAGTTCTAGAGAGGTTGAGGAAAGGATTGCGGAGTCAATCCTGCTTAGGAGTGAAAGTAATAGGGCAATTGTTATGGGGGATTTTAACTTGACTAATATTGACTGGAATTGTTATAGCTCTAGCTCGTTAGAGGGGTCAGTTTTTGTTCAAAGCGTGCAGGAAGGTTTTTTGACTCAGTATGTAGACAGGCCAACTAGAGGTGAGGCTATATTGGATCTGGTGCTGGGAAATGAGCCAGACCAGGTGCTAGACTTGGAAGTTGGTGTGCATTTTGGTGATAGTGACCACAATTCGGTTACGTTCACCTTAGTGATGGAAAGGGATAGGCATGAACCTCGGGCCAGTGGTTTTAGCTGGGGGAAGGGTAATTATGAGGCTATTAGGAGAGAATTAGGAAACATAGGTTGGACTAGGAGATTACAGGGACTGGGAACGTCCGACATGTGGAGTTTTTTCAAGGAGCAGCTACTGCGAGTCTGTGATAGGTATGTCCCTGTCAGGCAAGGAGGAATTGGTAGGGCTAGGGAACCGTGGTGCACCAAAAAAGTTTCTTTGTTGGTTAAAAAGAAAAAGGAGGCTTATGTTCGGATGAGACGTGAGCACTCGGGTAGTGCACTAGAAAGCTTTAGATTGGCTAAGAGGGAGTTGAAGAGCGAGCTTAGAAGGGCTAAAAGGGGACATGAGAAGACTTTGGCGGATAGGGTTAAAGAGAATCCTAAGGCGTTCTATAGGTATGTCAAGAACAGAAGGTTGGTTAGGGCAAGTTTAGGGCCAGTTATAGATGGCAGAGGGAAGTTATGTGTGGAACCGGAGGAGATTGGTGAAGCATTGAACCAATATTTCTCTTCGGTGTTCACGCAAGGGGACATGAATATAGCTGAGGAGGACACTGGGTTGCAAGGGAGTAGAATAGACAGTATTACAGTTGATAAGGAGGATGTGCAGGATATTCTGGAGGGTCTGAAAATAGATAAATCCCCTGGTCCGGATGGGATTTATCCAAGGATTCTCTGGGAGGCAAGAGAAGTGATTGCAGAGCCTCTGGCTCTGATCTTCAGGT
Source organism: Mustelus asterias (assembly GCF_964213995.1). Classification (NCBI taxonomy): domain Eukaryota; kingdom Metazoa; phylum Chordata; class Chondrichthyes; order Carcharhiniformes; family Triakidae; genus Mustelus; species Mustelus asterias. The sequence continues at coordinate 23,133,080 of NC_135819.1, forward strand.
CGTCGTTGGCCTCTGGTATAGTACCAGAAGATTGGAGGTTAGCGAATGTTGTCCCATTGTTTAAGAAGGGGAACAGAGACTTCCCCGGGAATTATAGACCGGTGAGTCTCACTTCTGTTGTCGGCAAGATGTTGGAAAAAAATTATAAGGGATAGGATTTATAGTTATTTGGAGAGTAATGAATTGATAGGTGATAGTCAGCATGGTTTTGTGGCAGGTAGGTCGTGCCTTACTAACCTTATTGAGTTTTTTGAGAAAGTGACCAAGGAGGTGGATGGGGGCAAGGCAGTGGACGTGGTATATATGGATTTTAGTAAGGCGTTTGATAAGGTTCACCATGGTAGGCTTCTGCAGAAAATGCAGATGTATGGGATTGGGGGTGATCTAGGAAATTGGATCAGGAATTGGCTAGCGGATAGGAAACAGAGGGTGGTGGTTGATAGTAAATATTCATCATGGAGTGCGGTTACAAGTGGTGTACCTCAGGGATCTGTTTTGGGGCCACTGCTGTTTGTAATATTTATTAATGATCTGGATGAGGGTATAGTTGGGTGGATTAGCAAATTTGCTGATGACACCAAAGTCGGTGGTGTGGTAGACAGTGAGGAAGGGTGTCGTAGTCTGCAGGAAGACTTAGACAGGTTGCAAAGTTGGGCCGAGAGGTGGCGGATGGAGTTTAATGCGGAGAAGTGTGAGGTAATTCACTTTGGTAGGAATAACAGATGTGTTGAGTATAGGGCTAACGGGAGGACTTTGAATAGTGTGGAGGAGCAGAGGGATCTAGGTGTATGTGTGCATAGATCCCTGAAAGTTGGGAATCAAGTAGATAAGGTTGTTAAGAAGGCATATGGTGTCTTGGCGTTTATTGGTAGGGGGATTGAATTTAGGAGTCGTAGCGTTATGTTGCAACTGTACACAACTCTGGTGCGGCCGCACTTGGAGTACTGTGTGCAGTTCTGGTCCCCACATTACAGGAAGGATGTGGAGGCTTTGGAGAGGGTGCAGAGGAGGTTTACCAGGATGTTGCCTGGTATGGAGGGGAGATTCCTATGAGGAGAGGCTGAA